>NW_025402664.1:0-10935 GCF_020080835.1 Cotesia glomerata
TATTTACTTCTCGAGGGGTGTATCCTATTTTTTTTTGCTCGACAGCAAGATATTTATTATCACTAGAATTTATTCATTAAAACAAGAATTTTGTAAGGAAAAATCAAAAATTGATAACAATATTTCTCTATTTGGATGAAAAATCCTTTCATAGATATTATTTTTAATCATAGTTTTAGGGGATTTAATAACAATGAGAATTGGTGATAGTAAAAGATTTAAGACGATTCAAAGTATAAAAAATTAAATTTCAAAGAACTCCAGTAAGTATTTAATTTACATTTAATGTTACAATTTTCAGATTTATTTTCCATACTTTGGAACAGAATTGAAAGGATTCTTTTTTTTTTTTAATTTTCGCTCTGCCTTAAATTCCGTAGAATTGAACAGAATTAAGGAACTTTTTAATTGTTTTGAATTCTGTCTTTACCGAATTTAACAAAATATAACAGAATTGCAGATTTTTCAATTCAGTTGGATTTTTGTTTTGCAGAATTCAACAGAATTGAGCAAGAATTAAAATTTTTACAATTCTTTTTTAAATACTATTTTGATGAATTTAACAAGAATAGCTAACAGAATTGGATATTTTTAATTCAGTTGAATTCTGTTCTGCCAAAAGATTCAACAGAATTGAGCAGAATTAAATTTTTAATTCTTTCGAATTCTTTTACCGAATTTAACAGGTAACAGAATTGATATTATTAATTTAGTTGAACTACTGTTTTGCAGAATTGAACAGAATTAAAATTTTTAATTCTTTTGAATTCGGTTTTACTGAATTTAACAGAATATAACAAGAATTAAAATTTTTAATTCGGTCGAATTCAGTTGTTTAATCAGGGTTAGTAGAAATAAGTAATAGTATATGAATAAAATAATATAATTTTGTAATGATAGCTGTTTTAGGTCTCTTAGCTTTCAATTGCACATTTTGAGTAATAGGGATTTCAGTTACAAGTTTTTGATTTTAATTTTTAAACTTAAAATTGGAGATTAATTAAAAATTTGAAAATTTGAATAGCCCTTGACGTGTTTAGCATTGTAAATTTAAAAAATTGTCAAATGATTAAATAATATTGCACTATGATTTTAATTTGATAGAAATTTATATAATCACACTTCACTCATTGAATCTGGAACCTGAGCTCTTCTCTTTCCAAGTCTTAAAGGTATTTGAAGCACTGTGTTTTTGAATTCAGCTAGCGTTGATGTTGCAGCGATCTCAGGTGGTAATGAATTCCAGAAGGCAGTCCCGTAGATCAGGAAAGAATTTTGGTAGATAGTCGTCCTCGGTATCGGTGCTATAAGTGAGTCTGTTCTGTCGCCTCTACGGTGTCTGGCTATATTATGATTGGGCCTTATATTATTTACATAGCAGCTGGTTTTATTGAGCATAAGGATCCCGTAGTAAATACAGCCTATCAGGTACAGCCTTCTATTTTTAGACGAGAGCCAGCCTAGGCCCAGTCGTGGTTCATTAATGTGCGCGACTTAGTCGAAGTCGCAGGACAAATCTAACAAAGTTATTGAGTGCGACAGGTAGTTTTCTTTCAAGGCTCTAGTTTAAGTTGGTAAGTGCTACTGCGCCATAGTCAAAAACTGGTAACACAAGACTGACTACTAGTTGCCGCTTGATTGCCACGCTCATGGCGCCAGTAGATTGCCGCAGTCTATAGAGAATCCTTGATGCAGTACTACACGTCTTCGCAACCTAATTTGCCCACGTAGTGTCGGACTTAATAAGACGCCTAGGTATTCAAATTCTTCCACATATTCCAGTACCTCATTATTGAATATCAGGCTTAGAACAATATTGTTGCCCAGAGCATTCATATTGTAAGCACTCCCGAAGATCATGGCCTTCGTGTTCGTTGTATTAATTTTAAGCTTGTTACTCAGACACCAAGTGGCTATAGCAGCCAGATCTTCATTAACTTTATTGACGCCACTGATGATGTTTTTAGGATTACACCTCAAATAAATCGTTCCGTCATCTGCAAAGAAAGAGGTGAAGGCAGTGCAGCAGACATTTTGGGAGATCATTGATGAACAGTGAAAATAGTAGTGGCCCCAACACACTCCCTTGCGGAACACCAGCGAGGGATTCCTCCAGGTGGAAGTTTTTGACCGTCACGTACAGCATGCCTTCGTTCAACCAGATATGAGTGAACCCAACAGATGGCGTCTGGCATTAGTCCAAGTTCAAAGAGCTTATGTAGTAGCAGCTGATGATCAACTGAGTCAAATGCTTTTGGTGAAGTCCAGAAATACTGCGATCGTGATCATCTGCTCATCGATTCCGGATCTAACGTCGTCAACAAGTCTTATTATAGCAGTCTGAGTGCCCATACCTGCACGGAAGCCTGTCTGATGTGAGTCCAGGATATTGTAATCATTAATATAGCTGATGAGTTGATCTAGCATAATTCTTTCCTGGACTTTAGACATCGCGCACAATATCAAAATGGGCCGCATGTCCGATGGGGATTGAGGTCTGGGCACTTTCGGTATCGAGGTGATTAGCGACGATTTTCATAGTGTGGGGAAGGTGCTGTGGTTTATCGATTTGTTGATGAGTTCAGTTAGTGTTGGAGCTAGCAAGTGCTTGAATTTTTCAGCGCTAGAGTCGGTAGGCCATCAGTACCCAAGGCATTTGAGGAGAGATTAGTCAGATGCTTGACCACTTGTGGAACTGTTGCCTGCTCGAATCTAAACGTCGGCCCATTTTGTACCTGATTAAGCGTTCTAAGAATCGTCTCAAGAGGAGGGAGCTTTGTACCATGAACCACTGTGGCGTAATAGTCATTGAGTACTCTGAGGTCGAATTTCACTGGTTTCTTCGACTTTGCTGATGATACAGTCAGCCCGAGTCTATCTATTTGACTCCAGAATTGTTTAGACGAACCTGACCTGTTGAAAACTCTTTCAAGATAATCTGCTTGCTCCTTTTTCCACAACAGTTGCGCTTGTCTACGTAAGCTTATGTAGCTCTGCCATGCTAAATGGTACCCACCTCTTTTAAATCGTCTATAAGCTTTGTTTCTCTCCTCCTAATGTCTTTTAACTCCTGCGTAATCCACGGTGCAGGGCTGTGCTTTGCATAGAATTCGCGAGTGGGAACACAACGATTGACAAGCTCTTCAATGAGATTATTTAGCTTGTGCAGGTGTATATCAGGTGCATTAACTTCTTCAGGGTCACCTCTAAGTTCCTCCATTCGCGAATTCACGATCTCAGCTGCCATTTCATCATCAGCTTCCTTCCATGCAAGGCAGTGGACATATCGTCTTGTAGGTTTAGGGGTTTATACTTTAGACTGATGTAGATAAGGTCATGAGATGACAGGAACGGCTGTTGTGATTGACCCTATGCATTGAGCTGCGGCATTTGGTTAACTGCACATAGGTCAATCCTCGTGTTGGCCTCTGCTGTGTGGTTGGTGGGCTGCATCGGGACAATATGAAGTCCAGTTCGGATAAGTAAGTCCTTCAGTCTGGTGACTTTATCATTGTTGGCCTGTAGATCAATATTAAAATCACCTAAAACACAAGCAAATTTGTAATTGACTAGTCTTGCTGAAAGATCATCTTCAAATATATTCATAAAACCTGATTTAGGTGGACGATAGACTACATCACTAGGACCTTATATTACGATGGGCGCCAGACCTCAGCAATAAGGTATTCTGGAAGTATAGTGTCACCGGCACCGACAGATGAGCTGATTAGTTACGCACAGAGCTCATTCCTGAAGTAGAGCGCCACACTTCCACCACACTTATTGTGGCGATCAACCCTGAGGAGAGAGTATCCAGGTAGTTCAATTTGTTGATCCTCGATTGGATTAGTTAGCCAGGTTTCAACCACGCCGATGATGTGATACGGGTTCAATCTGAAGTATTCTCTGAATTCACATAAGTGAGCCATTAGTGATTGAGCGTTAAGTGAGCATATGTTTAGAATTTCTAGGTGTGTTCTTGTACTGGCAATTGGAGTAACTGTACTGGCACTTAGAGATAGTTTGTGTATTAAAATACAGGTGTTAAAAAATAATTCTTTGTTTGATACTCATCCATCCAAGTGTTTCGAGCATGTCAACCACTCGAGTGTATTTGTTAACTCCCAATACCAGCCTCATAGCTCTATTCTGAACTTTCTGAAGTCTTTTAAATCACCTAAAGAGAAATACGGATTTCAAAATTGTTTATGCCTGGAGGGAATACAGGCTAACGATATAAGGAATAATTAGAGGAAAAAATCGTGTATTAGGCTGATCGCCAACAATTATATATATAGAGTATTATAAAACCAGTTTTCAGAAAACAAAAACGTTGTAAAATAATAATAATAATAATAATAATAATAATAATAATAATAATAATGTAATGTAATGTAATTTATTGAATGGCCGTAGGACACAGTCCCTTGACAGCCAAAAGATACAAAAATAATATACAAATTGTGTGAATTAATATACATCAAATTAATAAATCAGAACAAAATTATGAAAAATAAGCAAACAGTAATGTTTTTAGGATTAGATCTCTCATCATCAGTAAAAACGATCTAAATTTTTAATATAGTACTAATAAATTCTATATAGAAATGAAAATAAGAATGTAATGTATGACAATATCACAAGAGCACTTCACAGCACAGTCAGCAAGTCCATACTCGTAAGCCTAAACTCCTACGACTTCAGCCTTTTCAATTTTGCAGCAGATGATTATAACAGCCGCTTTTAAATTCACCCAGGGTTGCAGCAGTCGAGATAGCAGACGGCAGAGAGTTCCAGAAAGACACTCCAAGCACCAGAAAAGAGTTTTTGTACATAGACGTACGCGGAATCGGCGCCAGTAGTGTATCAGTCCTGTTGTTGTCTCGGTGCCTCATAATATTGTGGTTCATTCTAATATTCTTGCCTAACAGAGGATTCTTATTCAGCACCAGTATTCTGTAAAAAATACAGCCGATCAAGTACAACCGGCGATTCAGAGGCGATAGCCACCCGAGTTCAAGTCGAGGGCCATTTATATGTGTACCAAGGGGTCTCCGCAGCACAAACCTTACACAGTTATTCAACACCACTGTTAGTTTTCTCAAGACCGAGACTGAGGTTTGTAAGTACAACAGCACAGTAGTCAAAAATTGGTAAAACTAAGCTGGTGATTAGTTGCCTCTTAAGTGCCACATTCAGACAATTTGTGGATTGACGAATGCGATAAAGCATTCTTGAAGCTGAGCTGCAGACTTTAGTCACGTGACCAGTCCACAGGAGAGTCGAATCTAGGACAACTCCCAGATACTTAAAGCTGCTAACATACTCGATGTCCTCACCAGCCAGTATGAGTTTTGTCGTGTTATCGATATCAATCAAGTTGATGTTATAAGCGCTGCCGAAAACATAGCTTTGATCTTCACAGAATTCATTCGAAGCTTATTTTGCTGACACCACTGCTCAATCGCCACAAGATCTTCACTAACGTTACCAATGGCTTCTTCTAGATCACACAAATTGAACGAGTAATAAATGACACCATCATCAGCATACAACAAGCATGAGCAATGACGCAAGCAGCTTGGCAGGTCATTTATAAACAAGGAAAACATAAGAGGTCCCAAGACACTTCCTTGAGGTACTCCAACCACGCACTCTTGCCATGATGACACCCTCTCACCATCTCTCACTGCCTGCTTTCGATCTATGAGATATGTATATATCCACTGTACAACACTGAGCGAGAACCCCAGCTTCAAAAGTTTATGCAGCAACAGTAGATGATCAACCGAGTCAAACGCCTTCGTCAAGTCCAAGAATACAGCAAGAGTAACCAATTGTTCGTCTATAGCCGCACGAATATCATCAGCAAGACTAACTACAGCAGTCTGCGTGTCCATGACTGGTCTAAATCCTGTCTGTCATATCTGGCCTGATATGATCTGATATGTCCATATTTAATTTTTGATATGTCCTGATTTGGCCTGATATGAAAATTGGCCATATCAGGCCTGATCAAGCCTTATCAATTTGATATGTCTATATCAGACTTGATATAGCTTGATATGCTCATATCTAATTTTACATTATTTTTAATAGGTCCCGATATGCCCTGATATAACCTTATAAAGTTATAAGTGGGTCATCCCGGGAAAAAATGATCAGACCTGTTCATGCCTGTTCATGTCTGATCAGGTCTGAAATTAGACCTGGTCAGGCCTGTTCATGTATGATCAGGCCTGAAGTTAGTCATGAGCATGCCTGTCCAGGCCTGTTCATGTCTGAAGCGTTAAAGATGCTCAGGCCTGATCAGACCTGCCCATGCCTGTCCATGTTTGATCAGGCCTGTTCATGTCTGAAGCGTTAAAGACGCTCAGGCCTGATCAGACCTGTCCATGCCTGACCAGACCTGTCCATGCCTGATCAGACCTGTTCATGTCTAAAGCGTTAAAGACGCTCAGGCCTGATCAGATCTGTCCATGCCTGACCAGGCCTGTCCATGTTTAAAGCGTTAAATACGCTCAGGCCTGATCAGGCCTGTTCATGTCTGTTTATCTCAGGAACGTTAAATACGTTCAGGGCCTGATCAGACCCGTTCATGTCTGATCAGGCCTGTTCATGTCTAGAAAAGCTATATTCACCCTACGGTAGATTTTCAATGATTATCAAATTACTTTTATTTATTGAATAATAAAATATACTGTTTGTTGATAATTTACAAATTTATTGATCAAAATTATTGTACATACACTGAACATATTCAAAAATTTTTTCTTAGCATATTTGGTCGTTTACATAGATAATTTCCCACTACAATTAGATGAAACATACTCTCTGTCTGATTACACTCAATTAATAATGACGAATTATTTTTGGTAAAAGGAATAATATGCTGAACTTGCACCTGTTTTTTAGAATGAACAAAATACCTAGTATTGTCTATAATATATTCATCAACTATGAAATATATTAATCCGTCTTCAGTTTGAAAGAAAAGTTTTATTTAACCATAGGCTGTAACACTATTTTTCAAGTTTATTTGTACAGTATGGCTATTAGTTTTGATCATCTTATAAATTTCAGAAGTATACTTTTCATTAAAGATTTCCGCTTGTGTGTAAATTTTGCAATTTTCCATTTCAAAACCATGATTTCTTATCAATCGATTATCATTAGCTGTAAGTATTGTACCATTTATATTTTTTCCAATTACTCGATGATTTATTATGTTAACTGAAGACTCAGAACTTGTTTCAATAATTTTATTTTTGAGAAATTGTAATGTTTGAACTTCTTTTAGATGATTTGTTATTTCTTGTCCAAGATGTTTTGTTCCATGAACGCAGTTAGCGATATATCCATTAAAACTTTCAAAGGAAAAAGCTGCTGTACCCCATAAAGGTCCCCAGCGCTTAACACACAAAACAAGATGTGAAAGCTGGTGGACATTGTATGTTAATTCTCGGTCTGTGTATAAAGTCTCAACTTCTTCTATGAATAATGACAATAAATATTGTGCTTCATTAAGGTCTTCTGCTGCTATGGTTTTGAAGTAAAATAAAAGAGACCTTTAACTAAGAGCATTCAATGGTCGATATATTGAACTGGTAATTTATTCAATAGAGCAGGAAGAGAATAAAACAGAACCCAATTATAAAATTCAGAAGCTTTTATAATGTTTAAATGACGACAATCTACGTGGCATTCTTCCAAAAAAGTATAGTGGTCGAATATTTAATAGAAATTCATCAATTTCATCGATTAAGTCTTTTCTTAATTTCCATGGGTTTTTCTTCTCAAGCCATAAACTTATAAATTGTCGAACAACTTCTAGCAAAACAGAATGCATATACTCTGGAACAAAGCATGTTCCCATGTCAATCAAAGGCAGTCGTGAAAGGATAGAATTCCCTTTAATACCTTTTGATGTTTTTTTTTTATCACTATTCATAACTTTAAGTACTTGATGTTTTATCCTTTTTCTAGTTCTTAGTTTAGCTTCCTCAAATTTATAAATACGTATTCTTTTTTTTCCTGCAACAGCAAGACATTTTCTTGATTTTATTTCACATATATTGCATCCATAACGCCCATTGAAGTTTAAAATATTCTGCAGTTGAGCCCTTGCTGGCGCATCAGCTATTATCAAAGGAACTACAATTCGTGAAATAATTTTTTCACCCGTCTTTGGATGGGTCCATAGAATACCATCATTAAAACATTTTTTGAATTTTGTGATAAATGGTTCAAGAAATGTGTTCATCACTGGCTTACAATCTTTATCATACCAGAGGCCTACAGTCGTAAGATATAATTCTCGGAGGTATTCTGGAAGTTCTGCTATAAAAAACATTAGTGGCCAGCAATGACTAGTACTACTTTTAACTAAAGACAGACCATCTGTGTTCAACACTAATGTTAAATCGTATTTTTGACGATTCACTCTAGAATTAAAATAAGAAGCATCTATTGTTTTAGATCCAGATAGAATAATTAAATCCAATCCGTTTGAACATGAGCCTTCAGACCTGATCATGCATGAACAGGCATGGGCTTTCAGATCTGATCATGCATGAAAAATGACCATGCCTGCCCAGACCTGACCATGCCTGTCCAGGCCTGATCAGGCATGGTCAGGCATGGTCATTTTTCATGTCTGATCAGGCCTGAAGACTCATGCCTGTTCATGCCTGATCAGGTCTGATCATTTTTTCCCGGGATTCCACCAAATAAGAACATTTTTACGGGGTGACCCTCGCGGATTATGCTTAAAATTTATGGAGGTATTCTCTATCATAAGACGAAAATTCCCTGAGAGTTTTAGCTCTTAATACGCAGCGGTCTTGAAGTTATGATTTTTGAAATTTTGGAAAAAATTTTTATCAACTTTTTCGTCAATTTTTCTGATGTGAAAAACATTTTTCAACAAAATTGACAAACATTGTATTTTGTAGGAAAATTCTCAGCCTTTGAATGAAAATATTTATTTTTTCATAAACTCATCAGAAGACCCTTAAAAATCAAATTAAAGTGGAGAAATTGATTTTTTTCGGTGTGCAGCCCAAAATTCTTCAAATTTGAATTTTTTTTCTGAAAGCTGAGAGTTTTTTACACAAAATATAGCGTTTTGCCGATGTGCATATTTTTTGTTTCGTCACAATTAAATTAAATGTTAGATTCACTATGCAGTAATATAATTCAGAATAGTAATATAATTTTCTCTTTAATACTAAAATTATAGTACTCAGAAATTTTGAACCACCTGCTTAAAAGATGAGTCTATACTTCGTCACTTATCATGCAGATGGCGCTCACAACTCCCTCTATTTACTTTCATTTTGTGATTCTTTCTTGAGCGATTTCTTTTCGGATCGTTTGTTCTTAACAAAAATATAATTGCTCAAGTTTTTAAGTAATAATTATTGCGTTACTTCGATATTTCATCGCCATGAGTAAACGTATACGGTCAGTAAATTGTTTTAATCCATTCAATGAGTCACGTAAGTAACTAATACAGTGCACTTGACCTCTTATGTATAACCTCTATGTAGAACCAATTAAATTAATGGCCTTGTGTTTAATATTGACTTTTGACATCTAATTAAACGAAACTTTTAGATAAAAAAGGAGTTAAAGATTTAAGAAAATTTCCCGACGAAGATCGTTGGAAATTTCCTGACTTAGATGACACTTCAATGTTATGTGTGCGTTGTTGATTCCGTGTCAAAGAATATATTCCGCCGGCAACAGAGGAAGAGGAAATTATTTCAAGTCAAATTAGTGTTGAAAGTCTGAGTATATCAGCTGAAATTTGTACTCAAGGAAGCAGTTTATCTCTGAACAGTCATTAATTTTAGCGAAAATCTATGTGATTACAATGATCATTCTTTAGAGCGATTTTTGAAAATTCCTCTTATTGAAAAAGACAGGTAAAAATTTTCTATTGATTAAGTTTTTCATTTACTGAGTGAAAACTTACTTAATTATTTTTCTATGCGTTTAATTTAAGGTTATATTCTGAAAAAATTATGGAGTAAAAACTTGATGAGAGCTTATGCTGCCCTAGAGAATAAGTTCCAATCACGATTTGGAATAGTACCTGAATCTATCTACAGAAAGATTAATCAAGATCATTGTTCCATGATAGCTAAAGTGAAGAAATTATATAACGCTGAAAGTGACAAATAAATTTTTAACAATCGATCATTTTAAAATATCTTCATTTTTCATATTAATACGATCGATCGTTTGCTTTACAGATCAATAAAAAAGAAGCTGCTTTCAATTTTACCCGACAGTTGGGAAGTCAGTCGTATAGCATCTGAATTTAACTATTCTCGAAAAATGGTACTGAATCTTAAAAATGATATCAGTGAATCTGAGAATGTTGATTTAGACTCTGGTGAAATGACTACTAATACTTTGAATCCCACAAAAGTTCCAGGCAATCAGCCGCTTAAGTTAGATGTAAAAAACTTGTCATTGATTTTATGAAAGCGAAGAAAACTCAAAACAATTAGCGGGCATGAAAGATTTTTAAATTTGGTGAAGGATTGTGATGGAAATCGAACTAGGGTACAAAAAAAGATTGATTCTTTGTAATTTAAAAAGAATTGTACCAAAGCTTCAAAGCGCAATATAATTCAGTGGCTTAATCGGATTTTCTAAATTCGCTAGTTTGAGAGAACCTACTTTTATTGTATTCTTGCTGGAAGCAGTGGTACACATGTCGCTCATGATGTTTTGTACTATTCATCAAAATGTAAAATTGATGTTAGAGAAGGTACTTGTGTATTTGACATTCTCTATAATTGTACTAAAACTAGTTATTAATCTTATTACATTTATTCCATTTAAGGATGTAATTTTCCAAAATTTTGCGAAAAAACACCGATTGGGTTTGTAGAATCTCAGCCAATTTACAAAATTTATTAA
>NW_025402665.1:0-2074 GCF_020080835.1 Cotesia glomerata
AATTAGTTAAAAATACCCTAAGCGTTGTAACGGGGTGGTTAGCCCTGTCCAATTGGTCACCCCTTTCCTCTTTGAAAAGGGCGCCACTGGGATTTTATACTCGGTGTCCCAGAAACCGGGGAGCATGAGAAGGAAAGATCGGGTCGTGAGAAGTTGAGAAAGGCTGAAAAATTAATACTGAGAAACAATTATTAACAATTAACAATTCAATTATTTATTTAATATAAACAATTTTATTTTAACAAAATTCCTTAATAATATTACCCTTAAAATTAACCTATCAATTACTTAATTGTGAGGACCTCTCACCTACGCAGGCACTTGCCAAAACTTATAACTAAATATCCTTAAATTCTTTCAACTATAGATCATTACGCATCTATCTTCTTAATTTCTTAACTCTACATAGACCATTACGCATCTATCCTTAATTTCCTAATTCAATCATAGACCATTACGCATCTAGATTCCTAATTTCTAAATTTAATCATAGACCATTACGCATCTAGATTCTTAATTTCTTAAACCCTCGTCCAACTGACGGAGCTAACAAGCTTAACATGTTTTACCCAATAAAAAGCTTCTTAAGGCCAATTATCTGAACTAATTTCACATAAACAACCTCTCGTCTACCTGACGGAATACCATATAATCTTATTCAATTCCATATAAAATCATCCACCGGACGTTAACTTCAAATTTCTCAAATTTTCTTTAAATAAAATTTTACTGCCAATTTTCCTTAAATAAATTTAATCTCCACAGATTACAACTAAATTTACCAAATTCACCAAATTTTCTTATCGAATTTATCTAATAAATTATCCTTAATTCCAATCAATTATTTAATAATTGATTTGGCACTTTCTAACTTAAACAATTCAATTACATTTTATCCACCGGCCTAAATTTAATTTTCCAAAACTTTACAATACTATCTTAATCTACTAAATTTTTACGCCAACACTTGTTTACTGCAAATAAATTTTACTACATTACATAATCTTCTAAATTTCTGTACTAGTTCACTTACTAAATTTTCTACTAATGATTTTCAATTAATAAATTCTACTGAACTCATTACAGGATTTACTAAATTTAATCTTCTAGACAAAATTCTAAACATCAACTATTCGAATCCTAAGCGTCTCCAATACAACTCTTAACTACATACATTCTAGAATGACCTTCACTGACTTAAATTACGCATTTTCATTTTCTTATTCAAATTTACTTTTCTTTATATCTCGAAAATTCTTAACTAAAATTAATTTATCATAGCCAGCACAGGCCTATAATAAATTACTTATAAATTCTCTACAGTAGAATTCACAAATAAACTATTAATCTCATTCTTTTTAAAAATAAATATCCAATAACAAAACTAGCTAAATGACCTTGGCGCATGAATCTCTAAAAAGTACAAAAACTTTGCTAATATAAAAATGACCGCTTTCGAGAAATTAATTTAAATTATTTCAGCCTCTTAATTAAAATTAATAATAGAATTTTTGACCTAAATTAATCGAAAATACCTAGAGACTCAATTATTTGTTTTATCCAACGACGACTGATACTCCGGTCCAACTTGGCTGGCTCCGCCGCTTGGCGTGTGTCGTCTCAAACTTCACTATGTTAGCTTTCCGGGTCCAGGGCTTGTCCAATTCCAAATACCGTAATAAACTCCTCAGTGATTTGCTTTCTATCGTTGAGTTCAAAGCTTTTCTCTTGAGCTATCTAATCTCAACTTAAGGTCACTGATTCACAAAAGGCAAAAGGCCACTAGCTTCCAGAAGGGAAAAAGCCTCGATGTTTTCGTGCTCGCTCTTTTTGCAGCCTCAGCTCTCAGGCTCTCGAACTTTCCTATTGTTACGCCCCGCTTCATTTTCCGGGAACAGTAGTGGGGAATCTTGATTAGCACGCCCGGTGACAAGTCGAAACTCTTGTCAAAAATCGAAAAGTAAGGGAAAACCCTTACCTACCGTGCGTCAATTATCGGGGTCGATAATGACCCCGGGAAGTTCGATTTTCCCTGTTACAGCGTCAAATACAGAATACTACGGAAACAATACTC
>NW_025402666.1:0-2074 GCF_020080835.1 Cotesia glomerata
ACATCATATTTATAAATATTTCGTTAGTTGCGTTACCGAGATATTATAAGTTTTGTTTAAAATGTTGAATTGGTGTAATAAAATCAAGTTTTTATAATAATTCTTGTCGCCGATCATCATTCATTATTGAGACTATCAACATCTATTACCACTATTATTTATAATTTATCAGAGGGTCAGTCAAGGAATAAAGGGTCATCTTTGCAGCAAAAATATTGTAAGTAAGTAAAATAAATTAACTGGCTCAGGTGAGAACTTTTGTCAAAAGAATAAAACCATCATAAAAAGATTGACACATTCAGTAGTCAGGGAGCGGAACATCCCAGAGCAGCGTATCCCATTTTATAAAATTTAAGTGATTATTTGCCTATCCGCACGGACTTAGTGACTTAAATAATTAAATTTTTAAATAAAGAAAAATTTAGAGTTTCAATGGCGCTCGAACAGGGATGCTGTTCAAATTATTCTCAAATTATCCTATAATTAATCTTAAAAGCAATTTCTGAATTGACAAAAATTCTCACGTCTTCATGACAATTCATTTAGTTTTTAAGTGTCATAAATTAAAAACATTTCTATTGTACGTATGAATACTAAAATTATAAAGAAATCCCAATTAAGCTGTAAAGACATTATTGATACCGAAGCATTATTTACTTTGTATTGGCTTGAGTAAGTGCTCTCAGTGGAGAATTTAGAAAAATTATTTTAGTAATAACTTTATCAGTATACAGATCTTTATAAGCCTATTGTCAAGTATTTTTTGTGTGCCGAGTCACAAGTCATAAACACGTTGCACGCTCTGGCTACAAAACAAACAAATCTTTTGTCCGGTCGAGTCGGAACTAAATCTTTCATCTAAAATAAATATTAGAAAGTATTTTACCATCGAAACTAAATCTCGTATTTAATTTTATTCTTGAAAATAAACATTTACTAAAAATATCTTATCATGAAAATTAAATATCGCTGTTAAAATAATTTATTTTATTTAACCTTGCAGTTCGAATTTCAATGATAATAATAATATTAATATTATTTATTACCAGTATAAAACTTAATAATATTAAAGTTAAAATTTAGAGATTAAATTAATAACACCGAGTATCGAATACTCACTAAATAAAATTCGGGATTATAAAATTAATTTTAAATGCGTCACCGAAAAGGTTTAGGATTAAAAATTCTTTGATATCAGGTGTGTCATTATAAATAATACCCTTTAAAATTTAATCCATTCGGAAAAAATAATTAAATAAGATTTAATATTAATTATCCGAAAATGTTTCTTCATACGCCAACGAATCGACACAGCAAGCATCCGTCAGCAGTAATGCGAATCAGATCCCACAAAATCCTATTCCAGTGATATCTAAGAACTTCAGAATTTATTAAATTTTAATCCGACTCAAGCCCCCAGTTCAAGCCTCCATCCGCCATTATCAGACGATTTACTTGGACTAGACAATTCACGAAACTTAACCTTACACAACAGTACCGGGATTACAATTCAATAATGATCCCGCTTTCAAGTAGTTCATAATAACATGAGTGGAGTACAAGACCTAGTGCAAACCCCGCAGATATGAGCCGAGGCTAACGATACAAGTCTAGTACACGATTCGTTAGACTCGATAGATTCAAATAATAATAATAATCATAATAATACAAGTAGAGCACAAAACCCTGAAAATACAAATACTGCTACGCAAACCGTTGAAGAAGTAATTAGACAACTAAGATCTGAAGCAGAGGCTTGGAAAGCCGCCTATCTTCAGTTAACGCCACCCTTCACTAGCACTCTAGCTAGAACGATGTCCGTCATAGTAAATAATAATATTAATCCTGCCAATGACACCTACGCATTTCAGCCACGAGAATTATTCCCTAGTTCAAATTTTTCAGTGAGAAATTACTCTGTGCCGCCAGCACCTCGCTTTCCTCCTCCGAGTATACCTCCCTTCTCTACAGTACAAAAGTTTCGACGCTTTGCGGGGCTGCGCAGCACGTACGCGCCGCTGTCGCTTGCCCCACCACTCGTACCGCCGATGCCTTAGGCATATACCAGCGACTC
>NW_025402667.1:0-2072 GCF_020080835.1 Cotesia glomerata
AAACATATCATTCCGTTTCACAAGCAATCCCGAATACTTTCCTCGTTCCTCTATAATTGAGTCGTACCCTTAGCCCGCCACCCGACGAAAAGAGTCCCGGACCGGAGTAGCTGGAAATCGACGTGATCGGAGCAAAGCTCCTGGCGCCCAACAACAGGTAAAGCAGGTAGGCCAGATTATTTATTTCGGACTTCGTCCTCGCTAACGCACGGGGGAGAAAATACCTGTTATATGTTATAATAACTAGTAGTTCAAAGGCGAAATACTTCGAAAGCTCTGAAACAATGTGAAAAGTCAATTAATTTGCTAAGGTAAAGATAATAGACTTTAGACTACGATACATAGATTTTTCGTTCGGAAAAATATCTTAAACAAGAACTTAATGGGATAATCAATTTACTGATAAAAAATTAAATGAATTAATTCAAGAGCAAAATTGCGAGCCAAGAACATCATTTTAAAGAATTAAAAAATTGTTCTTGGTTTGAATAAATTTTACCTGATTTTAAAATTTTTCTTCTTGATTAAAAAAATCACTCTCTAAAATTATTTTCTTGATTCAAGATTTTTGCTTTTAAATTATATTAATTTTTTATTATTGTTAGAGTAATTGTTCGGTAACAATTACACTGATGACTAAATTTGTTTACTCAAGTATTACTAAATGTTTTAAGTTCATAAGTGAGATTTCGTGTTAATTGCTATAAATACCAGGATATGATGGATAGAAAATGATGTGGTAGATGTGTGATTTGACAAAATCAATCATTGTGTTTATGTTTATATTTCTAGTTAATTTTGTTGGTTATATGAATTGTGATTTGTGTATTTATTTGATGAACAACTAATAGTAAAGTAAAAAACCATTCGGCAGCCGAAATGGAAGTATATTTAGTTTAGATTTTTTCGAGCGACCTTTTACTATTCAAATTGAAATTCCATGCATTTTTTTTTTATTCAGTACCATTATCGATAAAAATACATCACGAGATAAACTAAAAATCAAGCACAATATAGAAAAAATATTTTTTTAATTTAATAATTTTATTTAATCAACTTCCAAGCGTGGGTTCGAATCCCAAGCTGTCTATCGTAAGTCTTAGAAACCAGCTTGGTTGAGATTTGACTCTTGCTGCGTAGGTTGAGATTTTTACAAATCAAAAACCCCACCGTACCACTTCCGGGGAAAAAAGTTTACATCTGACCAGATATAATTATATCTGGTTAGATCAATTTATATCTGATCAGATATGGGATTGGAGACATAATCAGATCTAGTCATATCTGATCAGATCTAAACAGATATAACTCTATCTGAGTTGAAAAATTCATCGGACATGATCAGATCTAGTCATAGCTGATCAGATCTAAACAGATATTACTATGTCTGAGTGAAAAATACATCAGACATGATCAGATCAAGTCAAATCTGATCAGATCTAAACAGATATAACTATATCTGGGTTGAAAAATACATTAGACATAAAAGATTTTATTATATCTCGACAGATATAACTATATTTGTTAACTATTAATGAATACTTATAAAATCAGATCTGTTTAAATATAGATTTCTGTAATAAATACAGATCTGTTTATATATGGCCAGATCTAATCCGTTTTTCCCGGGTCCCAGCAGTTGAAGTCGGCGATACGACTAATTGAAGAAAAAAAAAAATTATGGTCAACCTTTCAAAATTTAAATTTTGAACTGAAACTTTCAGAAACTTATTTTTTAGTCTATACAAAAATTTTAAAAAAATTCGATTTTTGATGATTTTTAAATTAAAAAATTTGGAGCGACCTCTTAAAAATTTTTTAAGCTGTCCTTTGGAGAGGGTTTCTTAAAACATCAAAAACTAACATTTTTCACTCAAGACTAAAAAAAATTAGGAAAACGGTTGACCCTGAAGGCCATCCCTGCAACTTCCCGCTAATTCCATACTTAGGCGTTTAAAATTGCACAAATGACGTTTTTGAGCTCTTCGAGCTTGAAAATACAATTGATGAGTTATTTTGAGCTCTCCGAGCTCAAAAAGATTGCTTTCCTATGCTTTTGAGCTCTTCGAGCT
>NW_025402668.1:0-2072 GCF_020080835.1 Cotesia glomerata
TAGTTGCCCATGAGAAAAACACGGATTTTCCAAATCTTAACCACAAATGGACATTGTTTGGCCTTGAGACTTATTTATTGACATGGCAAAAGCTAAACGAAGTGGAAACTGTAGCCGTTTGAAAGGTATGGTAGAATCTGACGGTATCATTGGAATACGTGGCAACAGGACCACTTTTCCTTTAAACTTCCCAGTTAAAATGGTTGCTTCAAGAATGTTTCCGGTGATCTTTTTGATGATCAAACGTATACCGTTGCATAATTGAGGTGGATTCAAATTGCGTAGGAGAATAATCAGGGAACCAATCTTTTATTGAAGATTGTGAGGTGGCATTCCACCTGACAATATTGACATACTTTATCCATTCCACCGATAGCAATTTTTGAATGCGCAGAGTAGTTAATATCTGGTGCATATTCAAAAGCAAGACGAACGAATGATGTACGTATTAATGAGCGGCTGATCCGTTGCCTTTGTCGTTCTTGTGCTCGTACTGTAGCTATGTTTCGTTCTCGTGCCGCTCTTGTTCTCGTAATATTCTGTTGCAGACGTTCGCTACACTGTTCTTGAGATTCTTGTGCACGACCTTCTGCTGTCCTAATTCTTTGAGCTGTATTTCTTGTATCGACTTGTTCTGGCAACTGATGAGAGCTCTTTCAACACGTTTGCGTCGTGCCACTCTGCTGCTCACGTTGTTGAGAGATTAGATTTTTTCGGTACATTTTACCGAAAACAATAATTTAATCGTTTAAATATTGGAAAAAAAACTAAAAATTGCTATATTATAGCACATTGAAATTGAAATAATAAGTGCAAAATAATTTTTAATAGAGGTTAAATAAAAACAATAAAAGAAAAATCTTTATACAATTATTGAAAAAGTGTAGGAGCTTTGTACCCATTTTTCATTATTGATGGTATTAATTAACTTGCGTATAACTATGTGTGATAATACTTACTTGGCGATGTATATATTGAAATTGTCCTTCCTGTACTCGTACTGTAGCTATGTTTTGCTTCTCTTGTGCCGCTCTTGTTTCCCGTAATATTCTGTTGGCAGACGTGTATTGTCCAGGCTGTTCTTGTGCACGACCTCTTCTGCTGTCTTGCAGCAGATTCTTTTGAGCTGTATTTCCTGTTAAGTCTGATTTGTTCCTGCCAACTGATGAGCTCTTTTAACACGTTTGCGTCGTGCCTCTCTGGTGCTTATGGCGTTGTTGAGGTGTAGATTTTTCGCTCGGTGGCATTTGACTGAAAATAATAATTTAATCGTTTAAATATTAGAAAAAAAAACTGAAAAACATTTTATTATAGCACATTGAAATAATAAGTGTAAAATAATTTTTAATAGAAGTTAAATAAAAACAATGAAAAAATATTTGTAAAATTATTGAAAAGAAGTGTGGGGAGCTTTGTACCATTTTCTCTCATTAATATATTAATTAATTATTATAATTATGTGATAATACTTACATGTATATATTCTTATAATTATAGAATTTTGAATAATGAAGCACAAATAAGTAAAAAAGCAGGAATAATTTCACTGTATTATCGTCACTCATAATTTTGAATTTGATTTACACTTCGGTCTAAGTAACACATGGTTGGCTAATATGCTAACACCAAAAATTAAAAAGTAGAAATAATTGAATTTCACGGTATTTCTTCGTTTACTACAAAATAAATTTAATTTATACTTTTAGCCTCAATAACACGTGGTAATCATGATATTGAATTGTAGCTTATATGACACATTTGTCGGTTTACCATAGCAGTGCCATCTATTGATTACTTACTCAATCCAGTCTGAAAAGAAAGTATCGACATCTGTTAGAATCTTTTGGAGTTAACAGATACTTGTGACTGTCAATTAATTATAGACAAATAATTTGCAATAAAATAAAATTGCGACTATAATTAAAGATCTAAGCTATCCTATCTCTTTAAGTTGGACCAGACTTGCTTCACGGTGTGCCAATTTAATTTAAAATCGGTAAAGTAGTTTAGGACTCCATCGCGGACAAACATCGTGACAGGAGATTTATATATACATATTAAGATATATATAT
>NW_025402669.1:0-2070 GCF_020080835.1 Cotesia glomerata
TTTTGAGGTCCTAGGAAGCTTCCCTGACTATTCCCGCGATGGTGTCTGTATATCTGCATGTGTGTATGTGTGTGTGTGTGTGTTTGTATGTGTGTGTATGTGTGTGTTTGTATGTAAATTTCTCATAACTTTTAAACGGCTTAACCTATTCCATCGCGGTTGACACCATTCGAAAAAGCTTGGCCAAATTCAGATTTCAATTACAATTCGAGTCAATTCGGACCATTAGATTTTGATAAATATGAACAAAAACTACGAAAAAAATTTTTTTACATATGGTCTTTTTAGAATAACTTTTCAACGGCTTTACTGACCGATTCCAAAAACTAATTAGCTCTCAACATCAAAAAATGCTATTCGGCAGCCGAAATGGTAGTAGATTTTTCAAATAAAGAAAATTTATTTTCAATAAAATAATATTAATACTAATAATGTATAACTTAATTAATTAGTTAAAAAAAAAATTCAATAATAAATTTAAAACTGTTTAGGACTAGTTTTGTTGAAAAAATTTTGAAATTTTAGCAAAAATGCCTAAACAAAACTCCTGTTAAAAAATTCTATGAAAATCAAATAAATCCCTGACGCTCAAAATATGTCAGGACATGCCCAAACACAACTCCTGTTAAAAGCGGAACTCAAAATTCCAATTTCAAGAGGTCCATTAAGGAAGTTACATTTTAGCATACCTTAATATATATTCAAAATATATATCCTAATATATATTTAAAAAATAGTGTTTTATTAAACTTCCACCAGATTTTTGAGCTCAAAGACCTCAAAGTAATACAAAAAATTATGTTTTTTAACTCGAAGAGTTCAAAAACGTAATAAGTGCTCACAGTAAAAAATTTTGCGTCATTGCGTCAAAAAATGTAGAGTTAAAAAATTTTTGTTAAATATTTAACACTTTTAAGTATAAATTTAACATTTATTGTGTTAAATCAACCCGAAAAAATTAGAAAAACGGTAGACCCTGAAGGCCATCCGTGCAATTTCCCGCTCATTTAGTACTTAGGTGTTTAAAATTGCACTAATGATGTTTTTGAGCTCTCCGAGCTCAAAAATACTATTTATGTGTTATTTTGAGCTCTCTGAGATTAAAAAGATAACTTATTATGCTTTTGAGGTCTTCGAGCTCAAAGGTCTGTTAGAAGATTGGTAAAACACAATTTTTCAAATTTTTAAGCCGCAATAACTTTTGAATAAATGAACCGATTTTTACGCGGTTGACGGCGATCGACGTGGTTTTTTTATGTTAAGAGCTGATTAGTTTTCAGAATTGATCAGTAAAGCTGTTTGAAAGTTATTACAAAAAGTGTCGTAGTTATGTTGAAAAAACATTTGTTTCCAAATATTTCGTCGAGGATATCTCTCGAACCAATCAACCGAATTTTACGTTCGAGGCGGCGATCGACGCAGTTTTTTAAGTTCTAAAAATTTTTTTCTTATCAAAAATGATCCGATAAGAAATGTCGAAGTAATGTGAAAAAAACACTTTTTTCGATTTTCTTTCGTTCACGCTATCTCTCGAACTAAACAACCGATTTCGACCGGATTAGCGGTGATCGCCGTGGTTTTTCAAGGTTGAGGGCGAATCAGTTTCTGGAGTTGATCGATCAAGCCCTTTAAAAGTTATTCCAAAAAAACGACTTTCAAAAATGATTTTTTTCTTATTTTTTTTGATTTTTCAAAATTTTTCAAAATCTATCGTTCCGAATCGGTTCAAATCCTCAGGAAATCTAAGTTTGATGGAACCCTTTAGAACGCCATTTGGTTGGTTCCGTCGGTTTAGTCGTTTTTAAGTTATGAGCGATTCACATACTTACACACACACATCGCAACGAACCTAAGACGGCGACTGATTGGGAAAAAGTACAATCTAAGAAGGAGAAGAGGAAGCTAGCTAGAGAGCAACTCTCAAAGCAGCCGCCGAAGGAGCCCAGGCCAGAGCCTAAGCGGAACAAACCACGCAAATGGATCAGACCCGACGCACTGATCATCCGCCCGGCATAGAAAAGGCATCGAGGTCCGAGATGTCGATGACGACACAACGAAAGAGGATATTCA
>NW_025402670.1:0-2067 GCF_020080835.1 Cotesia glomerata
TCTGGAAGTGGAGGGTGATCACTCTTGCAGCTACCTCCATTGCTATAAGAACTTTCGGTCGTGATGCGTATCTCAACCGCTTCGACCCTGCACCTGCTTCCATCAAACTTACTCTTGCTCCCGTGGGTGTGGCATGTAGATGCCGGGGATTACCACGTACACCATATAAGGATCATTTCGCACGCTCTTTCGAGCAGACGTCTGCTGTATCCGCTTGCGTACGTGACCCCCTAGGATGAGATGGGTGTGACCGCCAACTTCCTTCCTGCCGAAAGGGAGATTTTCGTTTTTACCGCGAGAGCTATTTTATTTCGCTCTCTACCCTCTGCTCACCTGAAAGAACAAGCGAGCTTTCTCCGAGCCCACAAGGATACACGGACGGTGGCTGTTACTCTTCAGCTCCGATGCCTGATTTGGTCCGCGAGGGGCTATTTTTATTTCGCCCCAATCCGCCGATCTTACGACCGGTTAGGACCCCCTATCCGCCACCTGAGGGACGCGCCCGGTGGGGAGTTTGGCTTTCTTCCGACAGGGGTGTGTGTGTGTGTGTGTGTGTGTGTGTGTGTGAGAAGAGGTATGTGAGAAACGCTTATAACTTTTTGAACGACTTCTGACCGATTTTATCGTGGTTGGTGCTATCTTCGAAAGGGCTTTGACTAAACTTAGATTTGCTAAAAACTATTTGGACCGATTCAAGATCAATAGAATTTTGGGAAATCTTCAAAAAACTGAAAAAATTTTTCAAATGTTGGCTTTTTGGAATAACTTTTAAACGGCTTCATGGTTCAATTCCAAAAACTAATCAGCTCTTAACCTCAAAGAAAAACCACGTCTGATCGCCACCAGTCCGGTCAAAAATCCGGTTGATTCGTTCACGAGAGATATCGTGAACTTTGAAAGAAAACCGAAAAAGATGTTTTTCAAAATAACCCCAAAATTCCTAGTAGCGCGATTAATTTAAAATTTAAAAGATTCTTTGTGAGGCTTAAAAAACTGCCTCAAATGCTGCCAACTGCGAAGTGAAAAATCGGTTTATTCATTCAAAGAAGTTATTGCGGTTTTAAAAATTCAAAAATAGTGTCTTTTATGGTTCAAATCTTCTATCAGACTTTGAGGCTCAGAAGAGCTCAAAAGCATAGAAAGCAATCTCTTTGAGCTCCGGAGAGCTCAAAATAACTCTCATAAATTGTATTTTTAAGCTCGAAGAGCTCAAAAACGCTCATTGGTGCAATTTTAGAGGTGCTAAGTATGGAATTAGTGGGAAGTTGCAGGGATGGCCTTCAGGGTCAACCGTTTTCCTAATTTTTTAAATTTTTTCGACCACCCGTTTCTGAGATATTAATTTTTTCCAAAATTCAAATTTTCAACTTCCCGCTAAGAAAATCGAAGATTTTCAAAAATCGGGAAGTTATTGTTTTCACCCCGTTTTGCAAAAATCGAGTTTTCATCAGATCTCGACGTTTAAAGGTCATAAGAAGCTTCCCTGATTATCCCCGCGAGGTTGTCACGGTGTCTGTGTGTGTGTGTGTGTGTATGTGTGTGTGTGTGTGTGTGTGTGTGTTTTTTTTTTTTTTTTTTTTATCTTAGGGGGGGAGAATCCTTCTTACGGATTCCAGGCATAGCTGTTCGGCCTGAATATGTGGCGACTCGACGCTAACGCCCCTACCCACTAAACCCTAAACCCCTTTTCTTCTTTCCTCTAATCCCTCATGGAAACCGCCGTCAGGCATTACTTCGTGAGGGGAGGATCTAGCTACTGCTATTCCTTCTGGTGGCTAAGGAATTTATTTTCCTTCCTTCTAGTTTCTGTCATTTGCCCTTTTTCTTTCAATGGAACGCAGTTCTGTAAGCACTTCGATTTGTAAACGTGCTTGTGACGATCCAGGCAGCTGGAAGGATGACAGCATTTCTTCTACTATTGACTCTGGTGTGATTTTTCTTGTTCAGGATCTTCTCTAACTCATCACGCTGTGGGTTAAAACGAGGGCACTCAAAGAAAACGTGCTCCGCATTTTCAGCAACTCTTGGGCAAGACGGACACTCTGGGGAAGTATCGTGCTTAAAGCG
>NW_025402671.1:0-2067 GCF_020080835.1 Cotesia glomerata
GACAGGGAATTTGAATTCCCGCGGACTTAATTTCTTGATTATCGTGTCGCGGTGAGTAGGAGCTACTCTACCATCGGAGCGCGATGAAGTAGTTGTACGACTCGTCACCGGGTCGATCATCGCTGAGTCCCACCGCTGTCCCCGGAAAATGAAGCGCGGGAGTGAACAAGAGGGGAGTTCGAGAACCGGCGAGGAGGTTATAAAAACGTCGGTTGTTGTGTCACGATCTTTTGGTTTTTCTTCACGTGAAATTCTGCAAGTACGGATGCAACTGTTGGTCCAGCGTGGAAATTCTCCGAGATAAGTAAGTATTTGATTTCTGAAGGCTTCACGAGTGGAACGAAGCGATTGAATTTTATTGTCTCGGAATTTCTATATAAAATTACTTGTCGTTAGGCCATTTGGCTGACGGTCTTTGTTTTATTTGGAGATATTCATTTGCTGAAATTTCTAGGATAAATTTATCGAGGATAAGATTGGAGTTTGGAAGTAATTTTTGGTGATACGATTTCTGGGACCTTGGAAGTCAGTGACGCAGTGGAGCTGATCTCGCCATTTCTATCTACTGGGACAAAATTCACCGCTGGAGCACCGAGTTCAATTGTCAAGTAATTTTAGTTATTTTAGGCCAAATTATTTATTTAATAAATTAGGCCAAAATACTTAAATTTTAATTCCTGAAGGGCTTTATTTTATGTCAGTGAGTTTCGTACTTTAGTATTTATTATCAAGGTCAATTAGTTAGATTTGTCGCTGAACTTTTATATTGAAAATTAAATTTACCTGATTAATCATTAATTTATTGGTAGAGTATTCTATTGGCTAATTTATTACAGGCCTGTTGGCTATACTAAATTAATTTTAGTTAGAAATTTTAAGAGGAATTCAAATTTAGACCGGTGGACAATTTTAATCGGAATTTTAGTTAAATAGCGAATTATTTATTTTATTAAGAAGAATTAGTTAGTAAATTCTGACAAAGATTTATGAAAGGAGATGTAAAATTTAAGTAATCTATTAAGTTCTCAGAAATTTATTAATTGAAAATTTTGGTAGGAAATTTAATTAAGATAGTAATTTTTGTGATTATTTAAATGTAGTAAGAATTAATTTCATTAGACAAGCGCTGACTTTAGATTTAGCAGTTTATGATAGTATTGTAAATTTGAAGAATTAAATTTAGGCCAGTGGCTTAATTCTAATTGAATTGTTAATTTAGTAAAAGTGCTAAATAAAATTCTATTGAGAAAATTGATTGAATTCAAGATTAATTGATTAGAGAAATTAGGATAATCAGATTCGGTGAATCTAGTGAATTTTATTTAACTTTGAAAATTGAATTAATTTAAGAAATATTGCTTAGAATTTATTTAAGAAGAATTAAGAAATTCTGAAAGAAGTTAGTTAGAAAAATTTATGATATATTGGAAATTTAGTGCAACTGATTGGATACGTGAAGAACTTTGCTGAAGAATTATGTATTAAGATAAGATTAAAAATTGGAATTTTAGTTGTTAGTGATTTATTAGCTGAATAATTAAGAAGTTTTTACTTGTTAAATTATGTTGCTAGTTATTCTACTCCAAGCGAATGAGGCTTCAAGAAATTAAGAATCTAGATGCGTGTAATGGTCTATGATCGAATCAGGAAAATTAAAGAGATAGATGCGTAATGTCCTAAGATTGAAAGTTAAGAAAATTAAGAAGATAGATGCGTAATGATCTATGTTTAAAAGAATTTAATGATATTTAGTTGTAAGTTTTGGCAAGTGCCTGCGTAGGTGAGAGGTTCGCACAATTAAGTGATTGCTAGGTTAATCTTAGGGGCAATATTGTTAAGAAATTTTGTTAATTTCAAATTGGTTATTTTGAATAAATAATTGAATTGTTAATTGTTAATAATTGTTTCTCAAGCATTTATTTGGCAGTCTTTCTCAACTTCTCACGACCCGATCTTTCCTTCTCATGCTCCCCCGGTTTCTGGGACACCGAGTATAAAATCCCATTGGCGCCTTTTTTCAAAGAGAAAAGGGTGACCAATTGTACAGAGCTAACAACCCCTGTTACA
>NW_025402672.1:0-2065 GCF_020080835.1 Cotesia glomerata
GTTTTTCAGAATTTTTCAAATTTTTTATCCAACCCAAAAAGTTATGAAGCTTTCAAAAAAATGGCTCTTTATTTTCAAATAGCCATAACTCTCTCAAAAATTGACCTTTCGGGACGTTTTTTTTCAAAATTTTTGTTTTTAATTGAATTTTTCTAAAATATAAATAAAACCAATTTAATATGATCGCTTCTATGGAATAACCGCGTTTTTTTGTATAAAATCGTTATTTTTCGAAGTTCGTCATTCTCAATTTTTTTTTTTTTTCAAAAACTTCAATCAATTCTACAATTATCCCCGTGTATCCCAGAGTGGGCCGATTTTTTTTCTATTTTTTATTTAGTTGAAAAAAAATTTTCAACATTTTAAAAAATGCAGAAATTTTTTTTTCATAAATATTATTTATATAACATAGTTAATGTAGGTATATGACTTTAAGGTATCATGTTGTCTATATATTGTCCAAATTTCTAATGATTGCCAACGATTAAGATTCAAATTTTAATACGTCAATACGATCGATAACCTAGGGCATGATAATTGCTAAGACTTACCCACAACCAGTTTACTAGAGTATGTTCTAATTCTATAAAATGTTCATACGGCTCCTTTTATATTGAGATCTAAAACATAACCTATAAATCTTTTTGTGCTTCATAGAGTTGAATAAAAATATTTTTGCCATTACGCTTTGTGCTATAAAAAATCTCTAGTTTATGAGAACATTTTCCTGATCTATTCTTTTTTGAGAGTGTTTATTATTTTGATTGTACCAATCTACATTTACTTGAGATAATTTGATCTCCACATAATGGCATCAAGTAAACAACGCAGCCGGTGTAAAAATCACGATGCTGTTGCTGTTCATGTTTTCATCAAAATAATTACTGATTATGTAAAAAGTCTTCCTGGAACGTTGTAACAAGATTTATTATTTTTCTGATGGGGCTCCTCAACAATTTAAAAACTTTAAAAACTTTTGTGAATTTATATTATCATGAAGATGATTTTTGATATTCCTGCTGAATGGCATTTTGCAGGACTGCCCATGGCAAAGCGCCCTGTGTGATGGTATTGGTGGCATCCTCAAACGACTCTGCAGCAAGAGCAAGTCTCCAACTCGCGGTTGATAAACAAATAACGACACCTGTAGGACTTTTGAATGGACTTCTGATCTTCGGGACAACTTGCCAAATATTATCGTCAACTTTTCACCAGAAGAGGATTATAATACAGCAGTTGATGATTTAAATGAACGATTTTTGAAAACAAAACCAATTGTAGGAACCTCAACAACTACACTGTGTAATTCCCTGACAAAAATGCCGGTTTGTGCGTTAAAAACTTTTCTAACTCGAATGAATACAGAATTTGTAAAAATATTTAAACGCCAAAGAAGAAATTAATAAATAATTTGTTGCATTATTTTTGAGTCATTAAATTTTAACTGCATCAATCATTAATCCTAGTAATTATAATGGTAAATTAGGACAATATATAGAGAATATAATAACCTTAAAATCATATAATTACATTAATTAATGTTATAGCAGGCGCAAATAATATTTATGAAAAAAAAATTTCCTGCATTTTTATCGTTGAAAATTTTTCTTTCAACTAAATAAAAAATAGAAAAATCGGCCCACCTCTGGGATACACGGGGATAATTGTAGAATTGATTTCAAAGTTTTTGAAAAAAAAAAAAAAAAAAAAATTGGAGAATGACGAACTTCGAAAAATAACGATTTATACAAAACGCGATTATTTCATAGAAGCGATCATGTTAAATTCTTTTTTATTTATTTTCGAAAAATTCACTTAAAAACAAAAATTTTGAAAAAAAAACGTCCCGAAAGGTCAATTTTTGAGAGAGTTATGGCTATTGGAAAATGTGAGCCATTTTTTTGAAAGTTTCATAACTTTTTTTGGGTTGGATAAAAAATTTGAAAAAATTCCGGAAAACGTCTTTCATCGAGTAGAAAAAGGTAAAAAATTTTCAGCGAAATCTAAAGGGGTAAGATTCAAAAGTGGCCGATTTCGCATGGAACACCCCATATATATATATATA
>NW_025402673.1:0-2065 GCF_020080835.1 Cotesia glomerata
CAGTATCATAACTAGGGCCGAGAATTTAGTTCTTTTAAAAGAGAGAGACAGAAGATAGGCGTAGCCAAGCGTTTTGATTGGTCGTAATAAATAAATTGTTTTTTGTTTATCGCTATTAAGTGGAGACAGCAGCTTGAATAAAAAATAAAATTTAGATTGCTAATCCAACATGAAAATATAAAAAATATGTCAAAAAAAACAGGTTAGTTTGCAGATGTGAAGGTGCTTGTAAACAAATACAAGTCTGTGCTGCTCAGATAAATAAAGAAGAGAATTTGAAACACCGTGTTGTAACTAAAATGTTTAATGAAATGAATTAAAAGTGAACAGTGACAAGCTGGCGATTTCGCTGGAGATCGCGTAAACGAATTGCTCCCGGTCTCACTGGTAATTTAGCTGGAGATCACGCTGACGATCTTTCTGGAGGTCTCGCTGGTGATCACGCTGACTGTATTTCTGAAGGTCTCGCTGGATATCACGCTGAGTCAGCGTGATCTCCAGCGAGACCCCAGAAAACCGCCGTCAGCGTAATTACCAGCGAGACCTCCAGAAAGATCGTCAGCGTGATCTCTAGCGAGGTCTCCAGAAAGACCATCAGCGTGATGGCCAAAGTGAGCATCTCCAGAAATACCATCAGCGTGATTACCAGCGAGACCGCAGCATCGTCAGCGTGATTACCAGAGAGACCTCCAGAAAGATCGTCGGCATGATCTCCAGCGAGATCTCCAGAGAGATCGCCAGCGAGACCTCCAGCGGAGATCGTCAGCTCGATCTCCAGCGTGACTCCCAGAAAAACCGTTATGTAATCAGGCCAGCGAGACCTCCAGAAAAGATCGTCAGCGGTGATTTCCAGCGAGATCGTCAGCGTGATCTCCTGCGAAACCTCCAGAGAGACCGTCAGCGTGATCTCCAGCGAGACCTTCAGAAATACAGTAGTCAGCGTGATCACCAGCGATACCTCCAGAAAGATCGTCAGCATGATCTCCAGCGAGATCGTCAGCGTGATCTCCAGCAAGACTCCCAGAAAACCATCAGCGTAACTCACCAGCGAGATCTCCAAAAGATCGTCAGCGCATTTCCAGCGAGAGACTTCCTCAAAAGATCGTCAGCGTGATGGCCAGCGAGATCTCCAGAAAGACCACCAGCGTGACTACCAGCGAGACCTCCAGAGAGATCGTCAGCGTGATCACCAGCGAGATCGTCAGCGTGATCTCCAGCGAGACTCCCAGAAAAACCGTCAGTGTAATCACCAGCGAGACCTCCAGAAAGATCGTCAGCGTGATCTCCAGCGGGACTCTCAGAATGACTGTCAGCGTACCCTCCAGCGATACCATCACCGTGATCGCTAGCAAAATTACCACTGAGACTGGCAGCAATACCAATAGCACAACTTAAAGCGAAACGACCTCCAGCGAGACCATCAGCGTGGATCTCCCAAAGTAGACCTCTAGAAAGACCGTCAGCGTGATCTCCAGCGAAACCGTCATCGTGATTGCTAGCAAAATTACCAGCGAGCCTGGCAGCCTTAGATTAGCACAACTCCCAGCAAAACGACCTCCAACGATACCGACAGCGAGACCCCTTGAAAAACTATTAGCGTGATCTCCAGCGAGCATCGTCAGCAAGATTTCTTAGCGTGACCTCCAGCGAGACTCATAAAAGACCGTCAGTGCGATCTCCAGCAAAATTACCAGTAATGGGGAGCAATTCCTTTACGCGATCTCTAAGCGAAATCGCCAGCTTGTCACTGTTCACTTTTATTCATTTCTTTAAACATTTTAGTTACAACACGGTGTTTCAAATTCTCTTTTTTATTTATCTGAGCAGCACAGACTTGTATTTGTTTACAAGCACCTTCACATCTGCAAACTAACCTGTTTTTTTTTTGACATATTTTTTATATTTTTATGTTGGATTAGCAATCTAAATTTTATTTTTTATTCAAGCTGCTGTCTTCACTTAATAGCGATAAACAAAAAACAATTTATTTATTACGACCAATTAGAACGCTTGGCTACGCCTATCTTCTGTCTCTCTCTTTTTAAAAACTAAATTCTCGGCCCTA
>NW_025402674.1:0-2064 GCF_020080835.1 Cotesia glomerata
TATATATATATATATATATATATATATATATATTAGGGTGTTCCAAAAAAAGTCGATAATTCTTTTTTTTCGATTGCAAGTGAAATTTTTTTTATATATGCTATAAAAAAAATTCTGTAAAAATTTGAGCCGAATTCGAAGATTTACCATTGGTTTAACATGGAAAAATGATTTTTTAACCTTCGTTTTTCCTGCAAACTATGTAGAACATTATTTTTCGGAAAAACCATCACTGATCCTTCTTCAGTATTAAATTCTGTAAAAAAAAGCTCTTAGGGTTCAGTCTCTAACGTCAATCCTCTCGTTTTTATTTACGTTAAAAAATATAGATTTTTGAAATTTCGATTTTTCCATTTAATGTTTTAAAATTTTGATTCAGTGTTTCACAAATCTGTGCCAAGAAAATTTTTTATATCACTTTTGGCTCCAAAATTGTGAGGTTTGCAATAATTATTCGCTATAATAATAAATTTTACAAAAAATTTCAAAACCTATCAACAAAATTTCTTTATAACAGTCAACAAAACGCTGTATTTACGCTTCAATTCTTTCAATTTTATTATTTTTTTTATTTAATATAACAGTTTTTGGCTGTAACATAGAATTTACACACGGCCAAAAACTGTTAGGGGAGGGTGGGGCACAACGGCCCACTTAAGTTAATTATTTCTTTTTGTGGTTTCTAACCATTAAATTTGTTTATTTCCCGTCTATTTCGAATAAATCAGTCGAAATTTTGCAGAAAATCGAAAAAAAAATTTTTTTTTCTGGGGCACGACGGCCCACTTACCAAAAAAAGCACATAAAAATGTTTTTATTGCAGTAAACTTCATGAAGCCATTACCATCAAAATCTGGAGATTCTCCTCCCAGAAAAAGTCGTAGAGAGAAAACCACGATTTTTACGAGTCAAGTATCGCCGAGAACTCAAAGAAAAAAATTAGAAATACGGCAGACCATGACGGCCATCCCTGCAACTTCCGCTAATTCCATACCTAGGTGCTTAAAATTGCAGCAATGATGTTTTTGAGCTCTCCGAGCTCCAAATACAATTTATGTATTATTTTGAGCTCTTCGAGCTTAAAGAGATAGCTTTTCTATACTTTTGAGCTCTACGAGCTCAAAAGTCTGATACAGGTTTGATAAAACACTATTTTTTGAATTTTCAAACCGCAATAACTTTTGAATGAATCAACTGATTTTCACGCGATTGGCAGCATTCGACGTGGTTTTTTCAGCCTCATACAGAATTTTTAAGTTTAAAATGATAAAACTAGGAAATTTGGAGTAATTTTGAAAAAACACTTTTTTCGATTTTCTTTCGTTCACGATATCTCTTGAACCAATTGACCGATTTTGACCGGCTTGACGGCGATCGACGTCATTTTTTGATGTTAATAGCTGATTATTTTTCAAAATTGATCGGTTTTGCCATTTAAAAGTTATTCCAAAAAAATGTCGGAGTTATGTTAAAAAAACACTTGTTTCCAAATATTTCGTTGAGGATATCTCTCGAACTAATCAATCGATTTTTACGTTCTTGGCAGCGATCGACGCGGTTTTTTAAGCTTAAAAAATTATTCTATTTCATCAGAAACGATCCGAAAAGAAATGTCGAAGTTATGTGAAAAAAAAACACTTTTTTCGGTTTTCTTTCGTTCACGATATCTCTCGAACGAATCAACCGATTTTGACCGGATTAGCAGCGATCGACGTGGTTTTTCAAGGTTAAAGGCGGATAAGTTTTTGGAGTTGATCGATAGAGCCGTTTAAAAGTTATTCCAAAAAAACCACTTTCAAAAATAAATTTTTTTCTTAGTTTTTTTGAGATTTTTCAAAATTTCTCAAAATCAATCGGTCCCTGATTAAGAAATCTAATTTGAAATGATTTAAATGCATCGGATTTTAATACTATATAGATATACAATTAACATGAAGGTAATCATTTTTAAATCATCTTTCTGAATCAGGGGTCCGAATCGATTCAAATTTACAGGAAATCTAAGTTTGAGGGAACTCTTTAGAACGCCTTTTAGTAGGTCCCGATCGGTTTAGTCGTTCAAAA
>NW_025402675.1:0-10848 GCF_020080835.1 Cotesia glomerata
TTCGGACTAGTAGATTTTGAGAAATCTTAAAGAAAACTACAAAAAAATTTTTGAAATGTGGTTTTTGAGAATTACTTTTAAATGGCTTCACTGATCAATTCCAAAATCTAATCAGCTTTAAGACCAAAAACTACGTCGATCACTGCAAGCCAGGTCAAAATCGATTGATTCGTTCGTAAGTTATCGTTGTCGAAAGAAAACCGAAAAGTGTTTTCGGAATTACTTCGAAATTCCTGGCTCGATCGATTTAAACTTGAAAATTCTTTATGGGGCTTTAAAAATTGCGTCGAATGCCGCCAACCGCGTAAAAATCGGTTCATTCATTCAAAAGTTATTGCCGTTTGAAAATTAAAAAAATTGTGTTTTATTAAACTGCTATTAGAATTTTGAGCTCGAAGAGCTCAAAATGACACAAAATTAATATTAGTGAGCTCAAAGAGCTCAAAAACGTAATGTGTAATTTTGAGCGCTTAAGATCAAAATGAGTGGGAAGTTCCAGGGATGGCCTTTAGGGTCAACCGTCGTCCTAATTTTTTTCGAATTGTTAGAAATTTAAAGAATTAATTTTTTAAGCCTTTTCAGATCAATGGATTATCTGAGGGTAAAATGAATTAGGGAAAAATTTTGTTGAACTGAAAAATTTGACAAAAATTAAATTATATAGCTTGTAAAAATTGAAAACACAGTTTTTTGAAATTAAAAAAGTAATTTAATTATATTATAAATTATTGATCACGGTATCCTCTGCGTCAGGCAGAAATCCAATCTCAAAAGTCCTATTTGAGTTTCTCTTAAGGACGTCTTACTCTACGCAATTCATATTTCTAATTTTGGCTTGAAAAAATAAACCTGGTTCAAGATATTACGTACTTCAAGAGCTCAGTCTGAAGACTTAAGATGTGATTTTAATTAATGTAAATTAATGTAACCAATTAATTGCTGAATACCATCTCTGTTTTTTTTTTCTTGTGCGTAGGTTTAAAACCTTTAAGTGCAATAAAAGAAACTAATTATTATCTGTTTAATACTAATTAACAGCTTAACAAAAATTTATAATAATTCTTTAAAAAACGTTAACAAAAATTCAACTTTTGAATAAAACATGAAATATAAATTTTAATAATTTTGAAATCACATCGAAATAATTTAATATCGACGGTTTAATTAGCAATTGGTCTGACTTATCTTTAAGAGGGTGATTTTTAACATTTTGATATAATAATAGTCCAATTGTAAATTATTTGAATGATCCTGACCAAAATATTATACCTCTATTATTAAATGGTTTATTGAAGTGATACCTAACATTAAATGGTTTACTAGTGATAATAAATTTCGAACTAATTGTATTTTCGTACAAATGGAAGATTCTCTAAAATGGAGTTAGACAATTTGCTCATTAGAACGTCGATATACGATTAATCGCAATGATCACAGAAATATTTGTCGGAATAATCTTCGTCAATACTTGCGCAAAAATCTTGAGATTTTTATTGCAATTTTACACTGAATCCATGACTCTGTGGATGCTAAGCAAAGTCAATCACAATAAAAGACAATGGTAATCATTATTTTTATATTTTAAACATTTTTTTTTTCAAATTTTTTGGTTTTGATTTTATTTTTATTTTATTTTATTTTTGTTTAACTGAGTTTCTTTTTTTTTGCTTCATTTTGATCTTTTTTTTTCTTTGAGTTCTCGGCAATACTTCTGACTCGTAAAATCGTGGTTTTCTCTCTACGACTTTTTCTGGGAGGAGAATCTCCAAATTTTGATGGTAATGGCTTCAGGAAAAAAAAATTTTTAACTTCCCGCTAAAATCTCAGATTTTCAAAAATCGGGAAGTTATTGTTTTCACCCCGTTTTGCAAAATCGAGTTTTCATCAGATCTCGACGTTTGAAGGTCACAGGAAGCTTCCTGACTATCCCCGCGAGGTTGTCACTATGTCTGTATGTATGTGTGTGTTGATGTGTGTGTGTGTGTGTGTGTGTGTGTGTGTGTGTGTGTGTGTGTGTGTGTGTGTGTGTGTGTGTGTGTGTGTGTGTGTGTGTGTGTGTGTGTGTGTGTGTGTGTGTGTGTGTGTGTAAGTATGTGAATCACTTATAACTTTTGAACGGTTGAACCGATTTCATCGCGGTTGGTGCCATTCGAAAGGGCTTCGCCAAACTTAGATTTCCTGAGAATTTGAACCGATTCGGACCGATAGATTTTGAGAAATTTTGAAAAATCTCAAAAAAATTAGAAAAAATCATTTTTTGAAAGTGGTTTTTTTGGAATATCTTTTAAACTGCTCGATCGATCAATTTCAAAAATTAATTCGCTCTCAACGTCAAAAAACCACGCCGATCGGCGCTAATCCGGTCAAAATCGGTTGATTCGTTCGAGAGATAGCGTGAACGAAATAAAACCGAAAAAAACCGAAAAAACTGTTTTTTTCACATAACTTCGTCATTTCTTCTCGGATCGTTTTTGATGATATAAAATAATTTCAGAGGTTAAAAAACCGCGTCGATTGCCGCCGAAAACGTGGAAATCGGTTGATTAGTTCGAGAGATATCCTCGACGAAATATTTGGAAATAAGGATTTTTTCAACATAACTTCGACATTTTTTGGAATAACTTTCAAACAGCTCTACCGATCGATTCCAAAAACTAATCAGCTCTTAACATCATAAAACCACGTCGATTGCCACCAAGCTGGTCAAAATCGGTTGATTCGTTCGAGAGATATCGTGAACGAAAGAAAACCGAAAAAAGTGTTTTTTCAGAGTTACTCCGAAAGATCTGGTTTGACCAATTGAAACTTCAGAAATTATTTATAAGGCTTAAAAACTACGTAGAATGCCGCCAACCGCGTAAAATCGGTTCATTCATTCAAAAGTTATTGCGGTATGAACATTCAAAAATAGTGTTCCATGAAACTTCTATCAGACTTTTGAGCTCAAAGAGCTCAAAAGCATAGAAAAGGTATCTTTTGAGCTCGGAGGCTTAAAACAACACACAGATTGTACTTTTGAGCTCGAAGAGCTCAAAAAGCGGCCAGGTATTAACGGAATTAGCGGGAAGTTGCAGGGATGGCCTTTAGGGTCAACCGTTTTCCTAATTTTTTATGTGCTTTTTGGTAAGTGGGCCGTCGTGCCCCAGAAAAATTTTTTCAATTTTCTGCAAATTTCGACTGATTTATTCGAAATAGACGGAAAATAAACAAATATAATGGTTAGAAACCACAAAAGTGATAATTAACTTAAGTGGACCGTTGTGCCCCACCCTCCCCTAACAGTTTTTGGCCGTGTGTAAATTCTATGTTACAGCCAAAAACTGTTATATTAAATAAAAAAAATAATAAAATTGAAACAATTGAAGCGTAAATACAGCGTTTTGTTGACTGTTATAAAGAAATTTTGATATTTTATTGATAGAATTAAAAATTTTTGTAAAATTTATTTTATAGCGAATAATCATTAAAATAGATATTGCAAGACTCGCAATTTGGAGCCAAACAGTGATACAAAAATTTTCTTGGCACAGATTTGTGAAACACTGAACGATCTACTAAAATTTCCTCAAACCTTATGGTCGGAGATCAAAATTTTAAACATTAAATGGAAAAATCGAAATTTCAAAAAAAATAAATATTTTTTAACGAAAATAAAAACGAGAGGGTTGACGTTATGAGATCCAGAGACTGGACCCTAAGAGCTTTTTTACAGAATTTAATACTGAAGAAGGATCAGTGATGGGTTTTCCGAAAATAATGTTCTTACATAGTTTGCAGGAGAAATGAAGGTTAAAAAATCATTTTTCCATGTTAAATCAATGGTAAATCTTCAAATTCGGTGATGGAGTTCTTCAAGTTGATATTAAGGGCTCAAATTTTTACAGAATTTTTAACTTCCCGCCAAGAAAATTGAAAATTTTGTATATGTGTGTGTGTGTGTGTGTGTGTGTGATGTGTGTGTGTGTGTGTGTGTGTGTGTGTGTGTGTGTATGTATGTGTGTGTGTATGTATCCCAACTAGAAATTATATTGGGAATACCCAAGGTATACATCTGGGCCCCATTGGGTTCCAATGGGCATGCCCAATAGGGAAATCCCAATGAGGACCCAATGAAGAACCCAATCGGGAAATCCCAATTGAAAACGAAATAAATTATTGTCAATTTCTCTAGTTGGGATTCATATGGGATCTAAATTGGAATACCCAACGTGAAAATAAAAATTTTTGGCTTTTTTCCAGTTGGGATTCATGTGGGACCAAAGTGGGAATGCCCAATGTGAAATAAAAATTTTTAGCAGTTTTTCTCTAGTTGGAATTTGTAACGGAGTGTTACGGTCTCTATATTATCAATACGAGATTCCTGGCCCACGCCAGTTGGTTTATCGACGGATCCCAGGGCACTGTGCTCCGAAGTACTCGCGCCTCTAGCTATAAGTTGTAAGTAAGTCCCCGAGGGGAAGCGCCGGCGCCGAGAGAGAGAGGGAAGGCAGAGTGAAGAAAGAACTACAACGACAAAATCCCGAAGATTCATTGTGACCGAACAGTCTCACTGGAAGCCAGGCAAATTTAACAAAAACACCATAGCAAAAGTAATTATTTTTATTTTGCTCGTCTTAAAAGTGGAACGAAGCGATAAAACTCAATTAATTTATTGTTTGCTAGGCCCAATGTCAGCTTGCGTAAATTAATTATAACTTGTGATAATTTCTGATGCTGATTTGCGGTTACAGGTTTTATAAAATATCCGGAGGACGAGGGACGGTGACCAGAGTTTCGCCGCCAAGCAGATTAATCTACCGAGGAGACATTTGCACCAACACGGGCAAAAGGAGTTGCAGCTCTTCGAGGGACTGCACAGAGTATTATTCAGAAAACTCCGGGTACAAATATTATGTCTGATTATAATTTCTCGGGTCTGCGGCGTCAGCCAGGCAACATGTCGGCTGAAGATCATCGCCATTTCACGTTCGGTCAGAATCGCTAGTTGTAAGAATTAAAATTAAATTTACTATAAATTAGAAAAATTATAAAACAATTAATTAATAATACTCGGACTTATTTCGGGTTATTGATTAATTTGTTAAGGAAAATAATTTTTTCTTTGTCATTACTTATTTTACACATAGGCCTGTCTGGGTTAATAATACCAAGAATTTAATTCGGGTTATTAATTCCAGATTCTTAGTTCGGTTAAAATAAAATAAACTCAGTAAAATAAAATTTTAAGGGACATAAAATAAAATATAATAGAATAATCTTTTGTCATAATTGCACATCTACAATGAAAATAAAAATTTAGTAAAATTTACCGCTGATAAATGGATTAAATAAAATGCTTCAGAGTTAAATAAAATAATTTGGATTAAATAAAAATAATTTAGGCAAAATTTAAGTTTACTCAATTATCGGAATTTATTTAATTCGGATTGAAACAAATGGATTAGATTTTATTTAATAAACTCTCGGACATAACAATTAGGATTAATTCAAGATACAAAGAACTCTTGTTTTAAATAATTATTGTCGTAATATTAAGAACACGGCAGTAATTTAGTAAATAGAAAAAAGAAAAGATAATTAGTGAATAAGAAATTGTTAATTAGGAAACAATATAGGAAAATAATTTTTTGGAAAATTATTTATAAATTGGAATCAAGCGTTGTTATTATTGGAATTTAAGGAATATAGTGTGGTTGTGTGTGACTAAAGAGACTATTTCGGTTTCATGGTATACTCCTCTGGCTTCAGGGGTAGTTCTCTTAGAGTAGCGTGAAGTTTGGGGGATAGCGTGCACTATGTGGACAGCGTGTGTAGTCACGTCAAGGTCCAGCTCAGTGGCGTGAGGGTCCGTGAGACCGCGTGAACTAAGTTAGAGTAGCGTTAAGGTCCAGGGGACGGCGCGAAGTAGATAGAGTAACGTGAGAGTCCAGTAGGCATCGGATACTATAGCCACGTGAAAGTCTAGCTGGACAGCGCGAAATATACTGTATGAGAGTGGGGCGTGAGTGTGAATTTTGATCTATGAAATTTTATATATTGTTATTTTGGCCATTATTTTAATTGTAAAAGGGATTGGATAAATAAATAATTTTGTTAAATGAATTTCTGTGTTTAAATTTTGGTTCCTTTTCAGCAATCTCTCACGACCCTGACCTTTCACTCCATGTTCTGGTCCAGTTTCTGAATACTGAGTCAAAAAATCCAGTGGTGCCCTTTAACGAGTAAAAAGGGGTGACCAAGGGAAACAAGACACCCATTTCAAATTCATGTGGAATCTTATCAGGAATACCCAACGTGAAAATAAAAATTGTTTGCACTTTTTTCTAGTTGGGATTCATGTGGGACCAAAGTGGGAATGCCCAATGTGAAATTAAAAAATTTTTAGAAGTTTTTCTCTAGTTGGAATTCATGTGGAATCTTATCAGGAATACCCAACGTGAAAATAAAAATTTTTTGCAAATTTTTCTAGTTGGGATTCATGTGGGACCAAAGTGGGAATGCCCCATGTGAAATAACAAAATTTTTAGGAGTTTTTTCTAGTAGGGATTCATATGAGACCAAAGCGGAAATACCTAGGGTGAAAATAGAAAACTATCAGTTTTTAATTCATCACATGCAAATGCATTATGTGAGCTTATAAAATTAGCATATATTTGCTGTAAATTAATTAAAAATACAAATAAAAATTAGGCGTTAAGTATAGAAAAGAATTAGAAAAAACAATTCATTCAACATTGTTATATAAAAACAATAAAATTTAGTTAAGCTTTTTCAAATTTTACATAACTTTATATTTTGACATAACTTTACATTTTTATGTTGTTGAAACAAGATTCATACGTAAAATTTTTCTTTTCACTACAAAAAATTTTTAATTAAAAAATTTTTATTATCAATATGTAAAATTCAATTTTTGAAGAATATCAAACTTTTGTGAAGATTCACATTTGCAAAAGAATTTATGTCGTAAAAAATTAAAATTTCTGATAATGAAATTTTTATCCTGTTTTGTCGAAACCTCGTCAAAGCGCCGAGATTTCGTGCTTCAGTTTTTCAAAATTTGATTTTGATTATTAGTGTAGATGGATAGGAAATTTAAATAAATTACACTCGATGTTTGGGACAACAGGAAGAAATTTATTGTCCCAGAGGAGGAAAAATCTGATGATCAGATAAAAAAAACCTCCTCGATGATAATTACAAGAAATAAATGTGTGTGAATGTGTAATTGTTGTTTAGTCAGGATCTGGCCTGAGCTATTGTTATTTCGTCAGGATAGGACCTGAGCTATAAGACTAATAAACTATCTCTTGGTGAGAATAGTTTGATGCGTATTGCCAAATGTAGGCGAATACTGATGACTCTTCTGGAGAGTGCTATTAGATTGTATGTGTGTGAGAGAGAAACGATCAAAGCCAAGGAGGCACGATCAAAACCACGGGCCGTCAATACCCAAAAGAATGAGAGAGCTCGGATGTATGGCGTTAGTCCGGATTACCGTGTAATTTCTATAAAATTGCGTTTTACCGAAAATAATTGAATTCAAATTGAATTCATGAATATGATTTGAATGATAATAAATAAAATGATGTTAAACAATGTGATTTTTGAGAATGTCTCAATTGTACTGTATGATGCGCAATATGCGAGAGCGATTGCATGAAAATTACTACTGATTCAAGGGCCTCAGAGCAACTGGTGATACTGGTCACCGCACGAGCGAATTCGGTTTTCTTATACGGCCCCGATCGGCGCTATACCGTTCTGCGCATCCACCGCAACTTGTTGCCTACGATGTCTCCCGAAATTGTTCGAGAAAATTCTCGTTGAAGCTAGAGCTAATATGTCGATATAGTCATCTGATTTCGTACGCCCACACTCTCTCTCAACAGATATAGATGTAATTGTATAGTACAATCCATGCATGACTCTACCCTGCACACACACACGTTTATGGTCTATCGTATAGGTACGACTCGACTCAACATATCCATATAGGAAAATTTGGTAATTACTTACAAGTGAGGTCAACCCAAGCTAAGCTGTGTTAAATTTTTTTTTTTTTTCATCAAATTGAACAAATTGAAAATTGTTCGTTTTTTTATGTACTTAAAAAAAATTCAAAAACATCGAAAAAAGATAAAATAGAAATTTTATCCAAAAACATGAAAGCCAAAATTTTTTCTAAATTTTAAAGGCAAAAAGCTGTCGAAACCTTTATTTTTTCTTTCACGACATTTTTTATCATAAATGCGCCCTAAAAACGAGCAGAATAAAAAAAATCGAAAATGTAATTTTTCACCTAGTTATGGCCCAATATGGGGTTGACCCTACTTGTAAATAATTACCAAAAGTTTAAAAAAATTTGCATTTCAAAAAAATTTTAATTTTCTAGAAAAATTTTTTGCTAGTATAAGGAGGATTCCAAATCAATCGGACACTTTTAAGAAATTTTATTTTTGATTCTTCCAATTTTTTTACATTTTTCAGTAAAGTTTTTTTCTGAATGTTTTAATTTTCTATTTAATTTCTACAAAAATTGTATTTTTAAGTCAGTAAAGTGAATAAATGAAAAAAATAATTTCTTAAATTTTCAATATAACATGAATAATGTCTCAGTAAACCGCTTAAGTTGATGTATACGAAATAAGAATCCACTTTAATAGTACTCCTGCTTGGACCAGCGGTAACGTGAACGACTGAGGACCTAAAAGACGCAAGTTCGAGCCAAACTCCCGCCAAGGATTTTTTCAATCAATAATTCCATTTCAATTCGAGATTAAATTCACTAATGAGTTCTAATATTATATGAGTATCTAATCCTGAATTATTTTTAATTTTTCGAAAATTTTAATATTTTTCTTTCAAAATTAAGATGGGGTTCTGATGGGATTTCCCTATTGGGACCCAGAAGGGATTGCCCAATAAGGGCCATATAGGGCTTTGCGTTACATCCCTATGTGTGGTCCCTCTTGGGCAACCCAATGAGAACCCAATAGGTCTTACATTAAAATTTCTAGTCGGGATGTATGTGACCCTCTATAACTTTTGAACGGCTTGACCGATTTCTTCGCGGTTGGCGCCATTCAAAAAACTACAAAATCTCAAAAACTACAAAAAATTTTTTTTTGAAATGTGGTTTTTTTTAATAACTTTTAAACGGCTCTACCGATCGATTCCAAAAACTAGTGAGCTCTTAACATTAAAAACCACGTCGATCGCCGCCAGCCCGATCGAAATCGGTTGATTCGTTCGTGAGTTATCTTTGTCGAAAGAAAACCGAAAAAAGTGTTTTTTTCGAAATCACTCCGAAATTCCGAGTTTAATTAATTCATACTTAAATATTCTTCATGAGGCTTTGAAAACTGCGTTGAATGCTGCCAACCGCGTGAAAAATCGGTTCATTCATTCAAAAGTTATTGCGGTTTGAAAATTCGAAAAGTTGGGTTTTACTACTCGTTGCTAGTCCACGTAGTCTGTGGCATTGTTTCCGGAGTTCTACTATGTATGCTGGACCACCAGAACGCCGACCTAGGGAAACTCTGATTTTTTAGCCGCGGCATAGAGGCGTCACATGCGGCAGCAATTTCCTTCATGGTATTTAGCACTGCCTCTTCCGTCTCGCTGCAGATATCCGGAGTCGGGTTGTTCTGAAGAATAGACCAGCTTCGTGCAAGTGAAGCTTGCAATGCCTCTGGATTAAGCCTCTTGGCACTCCACTTCCGCTTAGAAAAGTCGCGTTGTGAAACCGAAGCAGATGCCAATCCAACGTTAAATGTCGTGGTGCTTCCGGTGTTCAGCACTATAAGGTCGAGTCTAGCCGCGACGTCAACACCTCGTTACCTCTGGTGTTGGAGAAAGCAGCGCCCCACTCAGCCGATTTAGCGTTGAAGTCTCCGGCTACGATGACTTTGCCGTCGAATTTAGTGACCGCATTTTCTATATTCGCCAGTATCTGTCGGAACACACTCATCCCTTCGTTAGGTGAGAGATAGACGCTCATGAAGTAGGTTGTGGGGGTTTGAATCCAGATAAAACCTGCTCCACTTCCGCTGTCGTTGACGGTAACGTTTTTTGTGTTTACAATCTAAATTTTTGCCGTGCCAGTTTCGTCTGCGAACCATGATTTACCTTCGATGTTTAGATATTGCTTGCAGATGAAGCAGACGTCGATTTTATCTTTAAAGACACGCTGGCGCAGCAGGTTTTGCGCCAAGGCACACCTATTCAGGTTGCCTTGTAGTATGCGTGTCATTTCTGCCCTCTCGTGGCTTCTACAAGTGCTGTGCGGAATACTCTGCAAGCTCCAGTGCCAGAAATATGGCAAAGACCATCCTGGGCATCTTTGTCCGGAGCACAAAAGGAAGCATTTTAGCTTCTCCGTGCAGTTTACGGCCTTGTGGTTCTCTCCACCACATTTGTAGCAGCACCTGCTTCTGTTTGGTCCCGCACACTGGGACCCAACGTGTTTGGTGTCCAAAACTAAGACATTTAAAACAGCGGGTTACTTTTGCAACTGGGCGTATACGACAGTTCACCCAACCGATCATTATATGGGCCTTGTCAAGGGCCTTAATCGCACTGGCCTCGTCTACTTACCCAGAAGGCTGCCCGATTTTCTCGTGGTGTGGGTTTTGTCAAATTTACCCGTTTTACCTCCAGGCTGTCAGTGAATTCACGTTTGAGTGTTTCACGGACTTCGCTCTCGGTAGTGATTTCGTCCAAGTCGAGGATCTCGATCGTTGTTGTTGGTGTTAGTGTCTTGACCGTGCCGATGTTTGCAGTGGCTGACCTTACTGCATCGGTGAAAGCCTTGCTGTCTTCGGTCTTTCGAGCCATTTCAAGGAG
>NW_025402676.1:0-2064 GCF_020080835.1 Cotesia glomerata
TGTTCTCAAATAGTTAAAAAAATGTTTTAAGATTATTCAAAAAGGTTCCACCTAAGATTTAAGGACAAAAGTACAACTAAGTGGCTTCAAATAAATTGCATTAAATTCTAAAAGTATCTTAGAAGTATTAAAAGAAAATCTTAAAAAATACTTAAAAGTTATAAAATAATGACTAAAATCCACTATTTTACAGTTTCCGATTATCTATATGATGTCCTAAAATTGATCGCACAATAATGATTAAAGTAACACGGATCGAAAATTTACACCGAGAGAATTTCACACTGCCGTATTTTACTACAACCATGTAAAAGTGCTCTGGGTCCATTTTACATCGAAATTTTTACAGTGTGTTGTTTTAATCCACTTTTATCTACTTTATATTTTATTGTTTAAACTTTCTAAATTAAATAACTTAACTTTTTTATTATTTATCTTTAATTATTAAACATAAAAAAGTTTGAGTATAAAAAATTGTGTTACCCAAATATTATCAACATGGAAAATTTATAACACCGATTTAACACCGAAAAAAATACTTACACCGCGACCGGTGTTGCTGGCATATTTAAAATCGGCTACACCGATTTCGTTACTGAATTTAACACCAGATTTTTTAACACCGTACACCGCATGGATACACACCGGAGGTTTTTACAGTGGTACTAACTTTGTTACCCGCCCACTTTGCTGAGCGCTTTATAGAATTGCATTTTTAGGTCCCTAGGCAGAAATTTAATTGGAGTATTGTTTTGATTTGCACAGATTTCCAAATGAGCATTGAAAGTTTTTAGTTAAAGTCAATTTTTGTGTTATTTAGGTATACTGTTATTTAAAATTTTTCTGTTATTTAAAAATTTTCTCAGTGACATCAGTACATAGAAAATAAATTTAACATGTTTTTTTACGAATTCTATTTAAATAAGTAGCCAAATTTATTTTTTTATATCTAGTGTTTGGAAAATGCATTCATTTTAATCCTGTTACATTTCCGTGATCCCGCAATAAGAACAATTTATAAGTTGTGTAATCAGCAAAAATAACATGTATGTAAAATTGTTACACGGAAAGAAAATTGACACGAAAAATTACACAATGCAAACTTATCGTAATTTTGAGCGCGGGGACATTGCAGTGCCGGGTAGAACTCAAACATCGTAATTTATACGATGCAACATCGGCAAATTTCACAATCACTCAAATTAAAAAGAAGTTTAGGTCACCGAAAAAATAATTTTGTATCATCTAGGAATCGAATCCGGTGTCCTCTCCGCCTCAAGTCCAAGGTTTATTCCCTCACGCTATCGGAGGGAATATTTAAAGTTTCTGTTCAGTCACATAATAAGACCCTCGATACAGTAGTTGGTCATCTTTCGGTGGTGGCGTCGCAAACTACTAGACTCTGTCTCTCTTTATTAAAACATATAGTATGCGTCCTTATTCACTTGCTCTTACGGAAAAAATTTACTAAATAACATCGTAATTTTCAATAATTCAAATTGTATTCTGTAGACGGCAGCATCGTAAAAATGGAGATACTGAAAGTCTAGTCCTGGATTACGATGTTACTATAGTAATTTTTCATAGGATTTTTTCCGTGTAGTCCGTTGACTGAATTACTACATGTAATGTTAAATTTTGGAAACCCTACAATGACTTTTTCCCGCTGCTAAAGAGACGTTTGTTGTAAGGAAATTTTTAGTAAATTTTATTGCTCAATAAAAATTAAACTCAATAGATATGGCCTAAATGTCATGTTTCAAAAGTCCTAGTTTATAAACAATATTTTTAGTAGATTTCATAGAAATCTAACTATTTTATTTCATGGAACCAATTATGATAACCAAACACACGATCAGCATATAAATATAAATTTTCAACACTTAGTTCGCCAGACATAATTAGCTTCTTTCTTAAAATTTTTTTAAATTACGTTAAATCAATCAAATATTAAAGTTATGTAATAAGAACAAAGAAAATCGTATTAAAAACAAATGGATGAAAAATGAGAGTCTTTTGTTTGTATTAGCGGGTAAAAATGTATATAAAAGTAAATCGTAAAAA
>NW_025402677.1:0-2063 GCF_020080835.1 Cotesia glomerata
TTACTTTTGCTGACCTATTTAAGCTTAACTTTAAGGTGGGTAATTATAAACGAAATATTCTTACAAAAAGTATTCAAGTATTTTCCACTCAGACAAGCCTAAAAAAGTTAGAAATTAATTTCGGACAAAAACTTCGATATTTCTAAAAATAAGGTTCTAAAGCGTTACTTCATTAGGTTAACTGATTAAGCTTAACTATTAGCTGGCAATTATAGAAAAAAATATTCTCTACACAACAGCATAAAAGTACTTTGATGTAGTCATGCCCAAAAAAAAATTACAAAATTATCTTGGTCAAAGAAATTAAAATATACAAAAAATATAATTTTAATGTATTTACACTTTTTCATTAGGCCAACTTTTTGCTGGTAAATATTGAAAAAATGTTTTCTACAAGGAAAATCGAGAAGTATGTTTTGCTCAGACAAGCCCAAGAAAAGTTACAGAATAATTTCGGTCAGAAACCTGAAATTTACTAAAAAATTATGTTTTCCATTGATATTTTTTCTGCTAACCTATTTAAGCTTAACTTTGAAGATGGTAATATTAAACGAAATATTCTCTACAAAAAATCATGCATAGTATTTTTTTCTCAGACAAGCCCAAAAGAGTTAAAAAACCCTGTGATAGCCACAGCCTTTAATATTAATATTAAGAACGCTCGCATGATATAAATTTCAATATGCCGTAAGATACTCTTCTCTCTCAGTAAAACTACTCTCATATCACCAAAGTTGAATAAAAAAATTAAAAATAATTTTGAGTTAAAAAATAATTTATATTTATTGCCAAATTAAGATACGATAGTATCAGAAATTTGACCGTTAAGTAAAAGCATCTATTGAAACCAAATAAAATTGATAATACAAAAATTTTAAAATTTGAGAAACTTTTCGATAAACTTGATAGTTTCGTCAAAAAGTTGGAAAAAAAGAGAAAATATTATCAATTATGTTTTATAGTTGAATAACTTTCGAAACGCGTCGGTTTATCAAAAACTTATAGGAAAGCTTTTCCGAAGAGCGTTCAATTTTATACAAGAAATCGATTTGATCTAGCTTTTTTCATAAATCATTAAAGAGTTATAAAATTCTAAACTCAAAACAACAAGCTTTTCCGTGTTAATCTTACGGCAAATTGAAATTTATCATGCGAGAGTTCTTAATATTAATATTAATGGCAATCTGAATGGCCACCATTATGGCCACCATCCCGTCACTCGCCGGATTTGAAAAATCAGTTGTTAGGATAGCAAGAGGCTCTCGGCGGCTGTGAATGAATTCTTAATTTTTCTTAGAATAATGAAAATAATTTTGAATAAAAAATATCAGTAGCAGAGTCACAAAGAGGCTCTGGACGTCTGAAGCTGATTTTTATTTTTAATTAGAACAAAGAAAATAATTAATAGTAAAAAATCAGTAGCGCGGGTCAGTGAGAGACTCCTGGGCTACTGTGACTAAATTTCATTTTTTTCCTAATTACTACAGTAATTATTCATTGAAAAATCGGAAGTGAGGATCAATGAGACGCCCTAGGTGGCTGTGACTGAATTTTTATTTTTATTAGAATAATAATAATACTTCTAATCAAAAAATCAGCAGCAAGTGGTCCTCTCAAAGGCTCTGGACATCTGTAGCTGATTTTGTATTTTTAATTAGAATAATGAAAATAATTATGAATTTAAAAATTTATTAGCAAGAGTCAGTCAGGAGCTCAGAGCTGCTGTGTTTAAGTTTCATATTTTTTTTAGCTTCCTTGCTAAGAAAATCGAAAATTTTAAAAAATCGGGAAGTTATTGTTTTCAATCCGTTTGGCAAAAATCGAGTTTTTATTTCAGATCTCGACGTTTTCAGATTAGATCTCGACGTTTAACGGTCACAGGAAGCTTCCCTGACTATTCCCAAGCGAGGTTGTCACCATGTCTGGGCTGCATGTGTGTGGGTGTGTGTTTTTTGTTTTTTAGAGAGGGGAACCTTTTGCGGATTCCAGGCTACTAGCCTCTGCCTGATACGTGATGACTCCACGCAGCGTCATACTAAAACTCGCTACTAACGCCCCTACTT
>NW_025402678.1:0-2063 GCF_020080835.1 Cotesia glomerata
ATACATACATACATACATACATACATACATACATTCATACATACCTACGGACATCATCGCGAAAACATTCAGGAAGCTTCCTAGACCTCAAAACGTCAAGATCTGATGAGAACTCCATTTTCGAAAATGTAAACAAATAATCTTCCTCGATTTTTGAAAATTTTCAATTTTCTTAGTCGAAAGTTAAAAAACAAAATTACATATTTAAGTTTTCCAGAATTGTTTTTATCTGAAGAGTATAAGTTGGATAAGATTGTCTTCTTCTTAAGAATACCCTTTCTGATCTGAGCCTATTAAAAGTCGAGTCAAGCTCATATCAAGCCAAATATGTCCTCACTTATAATAATTTCCATAGAAATTTTACAAAGAATGTCTTAAGGTGCGATTTCACGACGACGCTTGACGCCAGCTTCGAGCGTCAAATTTGATCACACTGTATCACTTGGATTAGACTGCCATCTAGATAAAAAGCAGCGTCAAACTTTTAGCGTCAAGCGTCATTTTGACGAAATAAACAACCCTAGTTTTACAAGTAAGAAAAATCGAAAGTTTACTTATCAGCCTATGTTATACCCTAACCTATTTGGATCAACAATAACAACAACAACAACACCAACACATAATTTTCATGACAAATCAATCACAACAAAAAAATGATTTAAAAATTTCCACTAATAACTTTTTTCAATTTTCACATGCGGTATTTTTTATTAAATTTTTTTCATAATAATTTCACTGTTATAAAATTCCCAAAAAATTTATAACATTTGTCAACCTTAGTGTCATAATTTAAATGAATACTGGAATATTTGTCAATATTTTTATAGATATCAATAGGTGTTAATAAAGCATTAGCTATAGATTTTACCTCATCGAAATCCATTATATTTTTTTTATTTTAATGTTTCATAAACAATAAACAATATTTTTAATTTAATTAAATAGTACATAAGCGTCAATTAAATAAAGTTCAGAATTTTCAGCTTTCTATCACCGCTCTTTATCTAGATGGCGCTTTGATCGAAATTATACAGTATGATCGACCGACGCTCGAAGCTGGCGTCAAGCGTCATCGTGAAATCGCACCTTTAGAAGCTGATAGGCAAGACATTTAGCCAAAATTTAACTGCGGTATACCCTAACCAGCGTATCGTAATAGGCTATCGCTCATATTTGATACTCACTATCTTGGATGATAATTTCACTATTTTCAATAACGATATTATTGACTGAAATTGGTGATGATAATTATTACTATCCCAGAATAATTTTAATTAATATTCGGGGATCATAACCACTCAATCTTCTTTTTCTATACTATTAAATGAAGAGCTGGTTTTTCTGTCCGGTTATACTGCGAAAACTACCGAACTGATCGGAATAATACCATACCATAAGATGCAGCGTGTTTCGGAGAAGGTTTAAGTATGTGATAAGTTGGTGATTACTTATCCAGAGCCTATATTTTTGGACTTAGAAGTCATGAATTCATACATAACTTAATTTATTCTCTTCGATTGTTATTTGTTTAAAATAAATTTTTATAATTCTATTGATTATGTTTATATACTAGGCAGATTTCTTTATTTATGAGACCTGCAATTTCTTTTATCTGAAACTTTCAATGCTCATTACAAATTTTTTTTTCATATCAATTATTATTCATTTTTGTAAGAAAGACACAGGAATGTTATAATGATTGCACGTTGAAAGTTACATTGAATATTAGCTAGAATAATTTCATGGAAAAAGGGTAGATGCCAATTCAATAGAATTTGGAATCTGTGCAAGTCAAAACAATACTCTAATTGAATTTGAAGTTGAAATCTAAAAATGCAATTTAAAGAGCACCCAGCGGAGCGGGCGAGTAATAGCTAGTATAAAATATAACAGCTATTATATTTCACCACTGGCAACATTTACTGTTGCTAAATAGATAAAAATTTTCCTTCCAGTAAAAAAAGTTTTAATTTTGAGAAAAATATGACAGATTTTGACAAAAATGCAAATTTTGAAAAAATCCAGAGTTGAAAAAATATTTACATTAAAAACATTCAAATTTT
>NW_025402679.1:0-2063 GCF_020080835.1 Cotesia glomerata
TAGACTGTTTATAATTTTTCAAACGTGAACAGGCATGTTCATGTATGATCAGGCTGGGTGTTTTGAACGCTTCAGGCATGAACAGGTATGATCAGGCCTGAGCGTATTTAACGCTTCAGACATGAACAGGCATGGACAGATCTGATCATTTTTTCCCGGGGGACTAAGACTTCGGAGATAGAAGGCAAAAAGAAGAGGATAAAATTATTTTGACGGAGGATTAGGTAGCAGTATGGAATGTGATCACAATTACTTCTATTATTTATTGATTATTGCAAAAGAGATTGAGCCATAAGACAAAAGAATACCTTTGAGAACTAAAATCTATGATATTAGGGAAACACAACTACATGCTATAAAGATAACAGGGTCGACATTTACCATTGGTCGATATCCAGCGCCAGTAGTAACCGCCATTGGCTGTGGTGTCCATCCAGCCATTCCACTAGCTTTTGCTGTGTTTTTCGGAGAATTCCACTGTACACCCCTGCAATATAAATAGCAATGAAAGTGATTTCGATTACTTATATATAATAATATTAATTACATTGTCATCGGTAAAAGTAGCCAAAAATAATGGAATTAGTTTTTGATAATCACAGAAATTAACAAAAGTACTGTTGACTATCAATAATTCAATTATTTCTTCTGGATTAAATACGTTGGCTTAATCCAACATGCTATAAGTAAGTTCGTGACTCGGTATAGTATTGGGATTAGCTCCAAATTTTAATAGCTTTTACGCAATGTTTACAAAGCTTAATTCATTTTCTAAGTAAATTCACAGATTATTATTTATATTTTACTGTTTAAAGATAACGCTACGCTTGAAGAACATAGCTATTATTTATTTATATTTTTCTTTATGATTATAATCGATGGCATTAAGCCTTCGGTGGTTATACGCAATAGTAATTCTTTATAGGTGAAGTAATGTTTTATTAAGATTGTCTTACGGTGCGATCAACAAAAGGCTGAGTGAACCATTATTGCTTCGACACTTTAGATTAGAAAAGTATTTTAGAATCTATTCAACAGATGTCGATGTTTTGGAATTCTTTTTGTATTGGAAGTAAATACAGATTACGATTATTCTTTTGTCTCTGACTAATAATCTCACATAAAGAATTATTGTAAAAAGAAAAGTCCTCTGAAAAGCAAATTTATGTAGCTTTCTTGATACTTGAAATTAGATGCTATTTTTTTTTTATTTTCGTTCCCTACCCATTGTGATCGGAAATTGTGTTATCCACACCATGATTACCTTTCCTTTCCACTGATTTTAACCTCACTTACGGATGGACTTGGAAAGTGCCGCAGCTGAAATATATGCCGATATCAAATTTCTGTGAATTCGAATATTCATATTATATAACCTTTCCACACGGGCTACGGTAAAAGTAGAATTTTAAGGACATGTGCTTAGAGAATAGAAACATTAAATATATAGCGTTTTATTATTAAACCTCATTTTCTTATCTATAATGTTTTTTGTTCATAGAGATATAATATTCATCAATTGGTTAGTAGTTTTTGTGAGTAAGTCTGATTCGACCGATTTTTTTGATTTTGTTACAAGTTGCTCAGAGAGCCCAAAAATGTATTAAAGTCATATCTCTTAGCTCAGAGAACTTAAAAAACGTTCAAAATTTTTAAATTCATGAAAAGCTACTCAAATAAAGTTTTTTGGACGAATCTATTGTTATTTTATGATAAATATCCTCAGAATTACAAAGACATTTCTAAAAAGACAATTTATTGTAAAATGTTGTATTGAGTATGATAGATTTACCAAAAAAGTGAAAAAACTCAAAATTCCGTATAAGTTTATCTAAGACCTTGAAGAACTTTTGAGGAATAGATTTATCAGAAAACTGTAAGGAACCGTTTTTGTAAAGCATTTAATTTTCTACGAAAATATCCCTTATTAAAAAAAAAAAAATTTTAAACGATTCGAAATGGCTCAAAGCGATTAAAAACGATTCAACTTAACACATATATAGGGGTCATTCCACCAAATAAGAACATTTTTACGGGCACCTCGTGGTTATGTTTCAAATTTA
>NW_025402680.1:0-2062 GCF_020080835.1 Cotesia glomerata
GCACATGATTTGCTCATGGAGATGGTCATGGAGATCTACACGGCCAGCGATTACAATGCGATTCTCTGGGAAGTATCAAAGGACCAGAATCCTAGAAGACCGGCTAAGAAACTTGACATCGTTGGGTGGAAGGTGAAATCCTTTGACCCAGGTGCTCTAGCAGCTGCCCTAAATAGTGAACCGCTTACTACTGGATCTGCAGAAGAAATGACCAAGGACTTGATGAAGAGAGTGACCCAGGCTTGCGACACCTGCATGCCCCGTAAACGGGGCATGAACCAAAGACCTTCGGTGCACTGGTGGAACGAACACATCAGCTTCCTACGGAAAGAGTGTCTCAAGAAAAGAAGAATATCTCAGCGTGGTTATCGGCGGCCTGACTCAGCGGAACTAGTCGTAGAATACAAGAAAGCTCGTTGACATTTAAACAAAGCCATCAAGGATAGCAAGAAGAACTGCTGGAAAGAGCTAATCAACGAGGTGGACAAAGACTTGTGGGGTAGACCTTACAAGGTAGTCATGGCACACCTGAAATATCAGCCAACTCCGTCTCCTACGTGTCCTCAACTCTTACAGATGATCGTGACTGCGCTGTTTCCACGACAGCGCGTTTTCAACTATCTGTTGACATAGGACGAACTGAATGATATTCCACCTGTCACGAAAAAGAAAAAACTTGTTGGGAAAACTGGCAACCGCGTCGAGAATTAATAAAAGCACCGGGATTGGACGGAATCCCTAATATTGCATCATAGCAACATCTCTATTAAAAGCAGCGCCAGCGTTGTTCCTCGACGTCTGCAACATCTGCTTGAAGGAAGGGATTTTTCCTCCGGAATTGGAAACAACAACGGCTGGTACCCTTTCCCTAAAGAGAAAAAAGCCACCGGAAGAACCAAGTCATCTTACATCGTCCACTCTGCATGCTGGATACAGCCGATGAGATACTAGAATTTGATGTCATCACCCAAAGGGTGAGAAAGCAGTTATCGATCCACTCTTAGCGGGCCAATCAGTACGGATTTTGGAAAGGACGATCAACCCTGGACGCGATAAACCTGGTTTACGTCGGTATAGCCAAAAGACGCAATCACTTAGGTACCAGATGGAAGGGGAACGAAGAAATATTGCCTGAGGTGGCAACTTTTAAGAGCATAAAAATGCCTTCAACTCCGCCCAGCACAGGGATTGGCATGTCTGCAAGCACCTTCAAAAGGAGATAGAACGTACCAGGATACCTACCGAAGAGGATGGTCAGCTAAGCTTCTTCACAGATAGAAGTCACTGGAGGAATGACACAGAAAGTGAAATGGTCCAAAGGAGTATGATGTTACACTGGAGGGTGTAATGCCGCAGGGGTTCTGTTCTCGGTCCCACTTCTCTGGAATGTCATTGTACAACAGATTGCTGAGACCAGCTTACCAAGAAATGTGTAAAACTGGTAAGCGTACGTGGACGACGTAGCCGTAGTAATCGTCGCCAAGCATCTTGATGAGATAAAACACATGTTCGCTATCATCTTTGAGCGAATTAACCATTGGATGGACACAGTAAAATCTACAACTGGCCTTAACAGAAGACCGAGGAGCTGTACTTATCACATAGCAAAGAAAGAGAGTGGTGGGAAACCTGATGATCAATCTAAGCGATGGAGACAAAGGAAATCATCCCAACCATTCATTCGATATCTGGGAGTGATGCTCGATGCCCGACTTAACTTCAAACAACAAGTTGAACACGTGACCGCCAAAGCATCAGCAGTAGTAGCTAACCTAGTACGATTGATGCCCAACATCGGTGGTCCGAAGCAGACAAGGAGGTCATTGCTATCATCAGTACTTACATCGGTCCTCACATATGGTATATCCATTTGGACCGACGCACTTGAGATCCAAGAATCATGGAGGAAAGCATGTCCAGTTTACCGACTGAGCGCGCTAAGAGTAGCCAGCGCCTTTCGAACAATATCAGAGGAAGCAGTGTGTGTCATTTCCGGAACTTTGCCGCTCAGAGTCCTAGCTGAGGAAAGACGGAACCTTTACCAACGAAAGAGGACAACCAC
>NW_025402681.1:0-2062 GCF_020080835.1 Cotesia glomerata
TTCTTTAAATGCGTTATCTATTCTGGACCCCGTGGTCCCCTACTTGCATTTAATTGTTTAGAATACATATTGTACTCTTAGTGATCACATCCCTAGTAGTGACAGTTTAATAAGTTAAAAAAATTTTTAAGAAAAGGAAAAAAATTTTTTTCATTCGACATATGTCCAACTATATCTCGACTTCCTATTTCCTTTGATGCTTATAAGTCTCTGATAAGACTGACGGGGTAAGTTATTATAAGATGATATCTTTTTTGTTTTATTTAAACGAATTGTCATAACTAATTTTGAGTTCCCCCCTTTTTTTTTGATTTTTTTTTTCAGGAAATTTAAAAAATCTGTCACTTTCTGAAAACACTAATTGATGAATAGTTCAGATTGTTGTTCTGTTAAGAGGAGAGGAGAGAAAAAAAAATTTGCTTTTGTGAGCCGTAAATGTGCGGAATATATATGATCTAGTGAATTTAAAGTTCCCGTGAGCATAATTATTTTTCAATTAGTGAAATCCCAAAAAAAAATTATTTCATAAAAATTTCCTTTACAAAAATTTTCCTCAATTAACCTTCCTAAAAAAAATTATTTTAATTTAGGAAATTTGAAAAATACGGAAAGAGAAAAAAAATCATGAAATTCCTTAAGTCGATTCCCTTTTTTTTCAAAAAAATTCTTGAAAAAGAGGTTTCCTAGAATTATTCTCTAAATTCAGAAATAACTTCCGTACCCTTTAATTTTCCTTTCGAATAAAAGGAATTCCTTATTATTAATTAGTATATTTTATCTTAACTGAATTAAGTCAGGTAAGTATAAATGGTGTTCATAAAATACGGTGTTCATAAAATTTTATGTCCGGTAATAATTTTTGGAGTTATTTCGAAAAATAAACTTTTTCTTACTGAGTGCTCGAACTTAGTTTTTTTTTTTTTTTGTATTCACTAGTTTCACTGTATCACTTCATATTCTTATTCAATTTTACTGAAGCTTTATTATTTAATATATATATTTTTTCATTTGACTAATTATAATTTTGCGTTTCCAGGTCACCATGTACGTTGATGGTGAGAGTAATTACGGGTTTACAACCTTTTTCCAGTGGGCAGCAGTCGATTGCAGCCCAGAGTTAAAAATTCGTGAGAGAGGAGAGAAAAAAAATATGGGTAGGGCGAAGGGATTTTCCAAAAGTTTTTTTTTTTTTTTGAGAGAAAAAAAATTCTAGGACATGTTGCGTCTGGCCGTTATGGTCGCACTCGTGGCCACTACTGACCAACCTGCGGCGGCCCTAGATGCAATCCATGTGATCGAGAAGAGGTGTGGTTTCCTGCCACCTGAGCTGAAGTTGGCTAAGGCCATCCTCCAGATGCCTTCGCCTGAGTTCGAGCCTTTGAGATTGTCCAACATCGCTGACATTGAGGTCCTGTCAGAGAGCCCTGTGAGCATGGCTCGATCCATTTCTGCTCCTACGGTACGTATTTTGGTCCCACATGTTATCCTTTGGGTTGTCCTACCTATTTCTATATTTTTTCTTCTCTTTTTTTTTCAGGTAGCTACATTTTCTCGTGACAATTGATAAGAAAAATTAACCGAGAGAGAGGAAAAAAAAATATAAAATTTTCTTAAAGATTTTGTCTCCTCTGTCTACATTTTTTCTTTAGAGACCCCTTTACCAAGTAGGGTTCCCTTCTGATGTCTGTAATTTTCCTTGTCGTTATTGATTCCTTCCGGTTTTCCTCGATGACTCCTTCGTGGTTGGCTGTCACTGCTGTTGTTCCTGCCGCTGGTCAATGCCGTTGCCGCCGATGGCGTTGCTGTTACTGATGCTGTTGTTAATTTTCGTGATAAATGGTGAGTTTATTCCTTTCGTCATTTATTAATGTTCACTTGTTTCATTAAAAAAAAATTTTCAGGTTTTATTTGCTGATGGCTGAATGGTGTTGATCCTCTTCGTCACTGCTGCTGCTGTTGGTAATGGCCATTCCACTGTTAGAGCGCAATAGTGGTGCTCTGACGCTTGAGCATTTTCTTTTTGCTCACAGTTCTGGGTGGTATCTACCACACAACCTAATCG
>NW_025402682.1:0-2061 GCF_020080835.1 Cotesia glomerata
ATATAAAATCAACTCATGAGAAGTTGAGTCAAATGCCTTGCGATAGTCGATCCAGGCCATTGACAGGTTGCGTTGATAGTAGATCGCATCTTGTGTGACACATCGATCAACATAATTTTAAATAGTTTTGTATAATTATATATAATTTTATATAACTATATCTTATTATATACAATTTTTTTTCCTAGTAGATAAAATTATATATAATTATACAAAAATATATCAAATGATACATAATTTTATTATATAATTATATATATTTATATAAAATTTTAAGTTAACAATTATGTATAATTAGATAAAATTATATATAATTATACACAATTATATAAAATTATACATATTTTTATATAATTTTGTATAATTATATATAATTATATCTTATTAGCAAAATTTTTCTCTCTCCGAAGATATAAATTATCGTATAATTATCATAAGAAGTCTTTATATGATTTATATAAAATTATATAAAATTATACATAATGATCATTGGGTATATATTTATATAAAATTAGATCAAATTATTTATAAGTACCAATATAATTTTTATAATTATATATAATTTTTTTTTCCCTGGGAACTAAATAACCTAGTTTACAAGCGCCTTCCTTTTCGTCAATGTTTTTCAGAAATCTCCGAAAACATTCAGGCTGGCCCGATTCGGAATGGCATCTAGATGATTTTTGAAAAGAATTAAGTTCTACTTGCAAAAATTTCAAAAGTAATAAGGATTTCAAAAGTTTTTTAAAATAATCAAAATAGCAGGAAATTTCTTTAAAAAAAAGTCTTAACTCCCAAAATTGTAGGACCAATGTTTATAATTTTTCCAGAACGATAAAAATAAAGCAGAAAACGGGTGCTCTGGCTTGCGTAAAAGCCACGCCTATCTTGGACACTTTATAATTAAAAATTATTTTATCATATTAAATATAAAATTTAAGAAATTAAAAATTTTAAGGTCTTACTAAATAGTTCGATCGAGAAATGAACTATAATCCGTCCGAAAAAAATTTTTATCACAATTTTTTAATTAGTTATGCAATAGTTAATTAATAAGTTTTTTCTGATTGAACATGAACATTGCAAGTGTGATAATTGTTAAACCATAAATTTGAAATTTTTTTCCTGTTTTGGAGCAATTCTTGAAAGCCTTCAGAATAGACCACTGTTAAAAAAATAAAAAAAAAATTAGAAAAACGGTTCACCCTAAAGGCCATCCGTGCGACTTCCCGCTGATTCCTGGGCACTTAAAATTGTACTTATGACATTTTTGAGTTTTTTGAGCTAAAAATATAATTTATGGGATATTTTGAGCTCGCTGAGTTCAAAGAAATAATATTTCTATGCATTTGAACTCTCCCAGCTCAAAAGTCTGATAAAAGTTTCATAGAACACTATTTTTGGAATTTTCAAACCGCTATAACTTTTGAATGAATCAACCAATTTTCACGCGGTTGGCGGCATTCGACGCAGTTTTATTATCCTCATAAGTTATTTTCAGATTTTAATTGATAGAACCAAAAATTTCGGAGTAATCCTGAAAAAACACTTTTTTCGGTTTTCTTTCGCTCACGATATCTCTCGAACGAATCAACCGATTTTGACCGGATTAGCGACGATAGACGTGGTTTTTCAAGCTTAAGGGCGGATTAGTTTTTGAAGTTGATCGATCGAGCCATTTAAACGATATTCTAAAAAAACCACTTTCAAAAATGATTTTTTGCACGCCTCATAGCGCGAAGCGCGTGAGGTTGTGCTTTATACTCGACTCGTCAAAGTCAAGCAATTTTGTGATCTTTAAATATCTCTATCACAACCATATTACATTTATACAATAATATAAGTAGATGTACCCCGAGAAAACACTTAAATTAAACCATCTTTTATTTTCTAAAATCATTTCATGTAGCTATTTTGATAAAAAAAAGGTTTTAAAAAAAATTTTACGTGTACGTCCGGATGTCACCCCATTTTGGATGTACCAACGATTACTCCCGAACAAATTGATATTTCAAGACCGGACCTTTTTTAATAGTTCAAGAATGCGATAAACTGGGTCCG
>NW_025402683.1:0-2060 GCF_020080835.1 Cotesia glomerata
ATAATAAGAGAAAGTATTATGAAGATCATATTGATAGAAATAAATCAGATTCTAAAAATTGACGGATGTATCTAAAAGAAGTGGTAGGAGATAAGAGGTCCTCAAAGGCAACATTTAGATAGTATTAATTTTAATGGTGATATTATTTGCAATGAGTTAGATACTTAGCTAATAAATTTAACGAAATACTTTGTTAGTAGTATTGAAAATATTGTTAATGATATTAACCAATTGTGATATTATGACTAGTGTCGCGAATGATAATACCTGCCAATTTGACAGAGGAATATGGGATAAATTTGATGAAGCTTACTCAATAAAAGAGGTCGATAAAATTATAAAAAGGATTAGATTTTTAATAAAGGTATGAACTTGACATAAAACGCATATTTGGTAGAGAAGATGTGAGCTTATGGTAAAAATATTATTTTTTTATGATAAATAATTCATTAAAACTGAAGTTTGTTCCTGACAAATGGAAAGTAATAAATAATTACACCTATTCAGAAAAGTGAAAAAATACTATAATGTCAAATGAATTTATAGACCAATTAATACTCTCCCGATAGCGAACAAGAAGTACTCCGAACAGGTAGTAAAGTCTCAACTTGAAAATTATATTAGAGCAAATCAATTTTCTGGAAAATGAGCAACATCAGAGATTCAGGAAAAAGTTCTCCTGTGAAGCTTTAGCGTTTGCAAAACTCGATTATTGATTGGCGGGAGTCATTAGATAAAGGATTACATTAAGTGGGAGTTTTGTATGTAGATTTTGCGAGGGGCATTCCGAGACGATTGATAGATCTAAACTCATTAAAATACTAAATGAACTAGGTATTGGAGGAGTAGTATTAGACTTCAGTTTATATCTTATTTGACAAATAGAAAACAAAAAGTAAAATTCAATAACGAAGCTTTCTGATGAAATAACTGTATGAAACATGGAGTACCGCAAGGGTCAAAAACTTGGGCCTCTATTATTTATAATCTATATAAATACGATTGTAAAAGAGTTTAAGGATATAGGTGTAACTTGTAAATTATTTGCAGATGATTTAAAATTGTATTTTACTAGTTTATTTATTGAACAAATAAATTTAAAATTAATGAAGCTTGGAAAATTCTTAGTAAATCGGTTGAGAACAAAATCAAATGAAAATGAATAAAATAAAACTGTATTCTCTATTATACATGACCAAAGGAAAACAAATATTGAGGAATAAATGTACTTTATTGTTATAGATGGTGTTAAAATTGAGGAAGTTAAAAGCAAGTTAAATATTTAGAGGGATTATCATCGATGATAATTTTGACATTCAGAGAAAATTCAGTAAGTACTGTCAGTAAAATCATGCGAAAGGAAACTAAACATATTGTATAGATTAAATAACTCTTTGTGTCGAGTTACACAAAGAGTATAATTTACAAATCTATTATTTCACCTCATTTCGAGTACTGGCAGCACTCTGATGTTAAATTATAATCAATCTCAATTGAAAAATCTACAAAAAGTTAAAAACAGAGGCTATGCGGATAGTGCTAGGTGTAAATAAATATACAAACACATTAAAACTATGTTAGATGTATTGGGATTGGATGAGTATACATCAACGTGTGATTTATAATACGTATATTCTTGTTTTTAAAATGATCCACAATCTTACACCTGATTATCTATCAGTTAAAATTGCAACCAGAAGTAATGTACATAACTACAATACTAGACAGTGTAGTTGGATAGAATTTATAAAAATACGAGAACGAGCTCTGCGGAAAACAGTATTTTGTACAAAAGGAATGAGATATTATAATGATCTTCCTGATGATATTAAGCAGCAGAAAGAAAACGCTTAACGGTTTTAAAAAGATATTTAAAAGATTATATTAAAGAAATTTATTCAGACGGGTAATGTCATTCCGCTAAGTGTATTACTGTTTGTGCGATATAAAAAATTTTATTTTTAATGGCAAATTGTTTACTTTTTAGAGAATATGTAATAACTTAAATGCTAAATAAATGAGAATATATATATTATTATTATTATTATTATTATTATTAT
>NW_025402684.1:0-2059 GCF_020080835.1 Cotesia glomerata
AGAGTGGAGGAAGGGTGGTCTGAAAGAAATAAATTTTTATTTAACAAAAAAATGACCGGTATTTATTTAACAACAAAAATATGATAACAACTCTCACGTGCCCTTGCACGTACACCGCTCACTTACAGCTAATTTACTTACAACTAAACTTACTTCACGCTTTCCCCCGGAAAGTCGCTACTACAACTTATATCTAACGGAGGATTTCGGGCTAAAACCGGCGACTCCGACTTATCAACAAGACACCTCGTACAAAGACATCAGTGTACGAGGGCTTATCAACAACGCCTGGCTACAGAAGCAACAGCCTAGTGACTGCAACGTAAGCCAAGAAGCCTCTGCAGCTCACGCACACACTCCACACTATCCTTACGTCGCGCTGTCCACCGGACCCTCACGCTCTATCAAAATTCTTAATCCTGACGGTACCCTCTTATGGAGCGTCTATACCGCAGTTTCTAACTAAGTCGCGCTGTCCACCAGACCCTCACGCTCTATGCCAGCGAAACACCTCGCAAACGGACTGCTCGCTTGCGAAGGAACGCTGGTAGCATTCACACATAACCCACGCGTCTCACACACATACTGACTCTACTTTACTTTTATTTTCTGGATTACAAAATTAAACTCCAAAAAAGTCAACGTTCAATTCTTACTAAAATTATTCAGTCATTAGCTCGAGATTAAAATCATAAACAATTTTCACAATTAATAATTACTACTTAAAATTTCCGACTTAAAAATCGACGCCTAAACTTATTTCAAAATTACCACGAGTTTAATAGTCAGCACATTGTATAATCCTCAGAATATTCTCTATAAAATTAACTAAATTTTCTCGGACGTAATCCACACTGATAAGTAGTTATACAAAGAATTTTACCGGAATAATGGTATTAAATTTTACTTATTACAATTTTCACAGGCTTCAATTTCAATATAAGATTCAACCGCGTGGAATTTCCGACTAGACAATTATTATTATTATTATTGTCGACTGGATAATTAATTGACAACAATTTTATCTCGATGTAAAAATAAATTCCGAAAATCATCCACGGTTATTCCAATTTCTAATTTCGTCGCAATTTTCTCAATACTTAATTTTCCAAATAATAAAATAGTTTCCAAAATTAATACGATATCAATATTTAATTCAAGATAATAAATAGTCTTAATAAAAGATAATTCAATTGTTGTAAATAGTAATAATAATCCAGTTGTTAATTTTACGATTTATTGCGTAATAAAATTCACAAGGAATTTGCGCGCTCAAAATGGATGCCGGCGTTCGTTACCGCGTAGCACGTTTTGACCTCGGGTACCGAATACTATGTCGTGTCGATTGGAACCTTCTCGATGTTCAGAATTTAATTAATATAAAATAGATTTATTTAAACCAATCTCAAGATGTTAATAATTATTAACCAGCTGTATTAATAAATTTAATTATTCACGACTTGCAAACCCAAGAGGTCTAGAACATTCCTTGGCCAAAAATCCCCAGGAGGAATGCTCCCAGCAATTAACGAATCAATTCAATTAAATAATTAATTATTATTGAGCAAAATTATTAAACAATTGAATTATCCAAACTTGAATAAATAAAATGAGAAGTAGTGTATTTGATGAGCCGGGTATATGGCCCCAAGGCTCATCATTACCAAAGTCCAATACCTGGTGTAAATTTGGTTGAAGAAACTCTATGGTTGATACTCGCTTCCTTCTTTGGACTTCTTGATGTTACTCGTTCCAACACTTTACTACTTCTCCGGACACTACGCATGGCTCGTTTATATAACGACCCCAAAAATACCCCCTCCTGCTCTCTCTCTAGGCCCGAAAATCGATGCGCTCAAATGCTAGTCGAAAAGTTATCGATCTCTGGCGACTTATCGATTAAGGGTAATTTACCCTGTTACAATGTAATAAACAAATCCGGTCGGCCGTAATGATGTACGTAAGTCATCGCGTCTTGTATGTATTCTTGCATGTTCCGTGGAGTGCTGATGTAGCTTGAAGGTAAAATTAAAGCATTACCGATTTGATAGTTATCATC
>NW_025402685.1:0-2059 GCF_020080835.1 Cotesia glomerata
TAGTTTTCTATGAAACTTCTATCAGGCTTTTGAGGTCTTTTAAAGAGCTCAAAAGGATAGGAAAGTTATCTCTTTAAGGTCAGAGAGCTCAAAACAATACATAAATTGTATTTTTTAACTCGGAGAGCTCAAAACTTCATAAATGCAATTTTAAGCGCCCAGATATGGATTTAGCGGGAAGCTGCAGGGATGGCCTTCAGGGTCAATCATTTTTCTAATTTTTAACTTCCTGCTAAGAAAATCGAAGATTTTCATAAATCGGAAAGTTATTGGTTTTACCCCGTTTTCCGAAAATCGAGTTTTTATCAGATCTCGGCGTTTTGAGGTCCTAGGAAGCTTCCCTGAATGGTTTCGCGATGATGGCCGTATGTCTCGAATACGTAAACTAAATACATATTTCATAACCAAGCATGAAGATGTAAACAATTTTAAGGTTTTTCCAACGAAATCAAGCGTTGCCTTTCTAATTTTTAGAAAGGCTGGGCCTGATTGCAATGAATATGACACCATATTGTTACAGTTTCATAACCGAAACAATTCTTGAAAAGTGATCGGATCTAATTTTCAGATCGCATCACTATATAAGACAAATCATATAAAAGACCGAATTTTCAATCAACTAATCAGTCCAAGTTTACTCTTAGTAGTGCCCAGTTTCAAGTTTTGTTCTGTTGGCCCAGTAATTGTACTCCGGTTCCTCGCTATTAGAGAAGACCCTTCTGGTTTACCTGGTACACCCTGATCCGGTCAAAAAGTTACCATAAACCTGAAGACTCCCAATTTATTACGGCCCGACTCTAAATCCAGATATTGTACTATCTGCAAGTTTTGAAAGTCTTACCACAATAAAGTAACAATTTCAAACGGCACCTCGAAAAAACTCAGAGGTTAGTAATTAAATATATATATCTAATATATAAAATTCTCGTGTCACAGTTTTCGTTGCCATACTCCTCCGAAACGGCTCAAGCGATTTTGATGAAATTTTTTGTGCTTATACGGTATCTATAAGAATCGGCCAACATCTATTTTTCATCCCCCTAAATGTTAGGGGTAGTCCACCCCTAAATTTTTTTTTTATTTTTTAGACAAAATTTTTAATTTCTATTTTTTTATGATACAACATACAAAAATACATACAATCCTCAATTTTCACCCTTCTACGATCAACCCTTATTTTTTAATAGCCATTTTAGTAATTTAATCATTTTTCCTCTCCGGTCGAAAACTGATCAATCGTCATTTAATTAGTTATCCCCGCCAGATGTCTACAGATGCCACTTCTGACCCAGTAAACAGCACGGAGTAGGGATGAGAACGAAGCCGGTCTCCTTTCTTTCTCACTCCCTATTTTGCTATCTCAGTGTAACTCTCATATTAACTTTTAATCATTCCTATTTTATCAATAATAATTTAATTATCAATTTTGAGTGTATTTTGCACGATTAGTTAATCAAGTGATTTTATAACCTCAAAAGTACTCAACACGTGACACAAGCTTCCAATAACAACGGATTTTGTGTTGTAAGTATACTTTTTTTTATTTATATCGAAAATGTTGTTGATCTTATAAAAATGTAATTTTAATTTAATTTTATTAAAAAAATGTAATTGAACAATTAAGATTTTCATAGTTTCCAAAAAATCAATCATTATGAATCTTTATTTTTAAATGTCAATGGAAATATTGGTTGTATGAAAAAATTATAAGACAATTTTTCATAAAATTTAATTTTTTTTCCTTTGTTTGAAAAATTTTTTCAGAAAAACTTATATGTTTGTTATAATTTCATAAATTAAAACTAATCATTTCAAAACTGCGGCAAAAATCCTGGCCCTAATTATACTTTTAACATTTTTCATCATTAAATAATTTCATTAATTCTATTTATGTACGTTTTGTACAGTGAGCAATTCCGAGAAAATGCAAAGGGGCTGATTTGAGCCGCAGTACAAGTAAAGCTCGAAAAATATATGTATATATATATATATATATATATACTAGCTGTTACCCGCCCACTCCGGTGGGCACTTCATAGAATTGTATTTTTAGAGATCT
>NW_025402686.1:0-10832 GCF_020080835.1 Cotesia glomerata
ATATTCTTCAGATTAATATCAAACAAATCGACTATAAGTCTCTTTGAAAACTCAGTTAGTATGATTCTAGGGATGATGATACCGAATTTTTTTTATTTAGGAAGAGTTTGACCTCCTCCGAGTGATCATTTAAGGAAAGAGAAAGACCAGCTATCGAGATTTTTGTTTTCTTGTTTTCTTTTTCTAAAAAATCAATTCTGTTAGTGAGTTTTATTATTGTTTCATTAACGACTCTGGGTGTCTTTGCAGCTATTAGTTCTTTGAGTTCACTTTTTTTCACAGTATTTTTCTCAAGCTCTTCAATACGTTTACCGAGATCGGCCTTGACTCCCGTTAGTTCTCCGTTTAAGTCAGACAGTTTCTTCTGAATATTCTCAAAAGCTTCCTGATCATCTTGTAGTTTCTGGTTCATTTTATCAGTGAGTTCTTTATGTTTGGTTTCTTGATCAGCCCGCAGGATTTTTATTTTTTGTAGTAATAATTCCAACCCAGTGTCACCGGTGCTCATAGCTTCAGGAATTCTCGACGTCTCCGCCGGGTCTACTTTCTTTAAGATCTTCTGCGGTTGATCCCTTTCCTCAGGAGGAGAATCTTTGCTGTCTGCTCTTTTTCTTTTATGATCGATTATGTATTTAGTTATTGGTGTGACAGGTGGTGGCAGCTACTGCCAGAAGCTGCTGTGTAGTTGAACGTCCTTTTTCTCTTTTTGGTGGGACCGCTGGGATCACTGGTGTGCTGTCAGAATTTAAAATTAGGCGGGGTTAGCTATTAACGGCTCGGTTTTGTGTGAGGTCAAAATTCTGACCGAGAGATGTCACTAGAATTCATCTACGCAGACGTGGCCACCCCAGCTGATCGTAGCAGCAAGGCAAAGGACTAATATAGAAAGTTTCATTAGATGATTTGAGCTATGTGATCACCCATGTATTTCATATCTATATTCATAAATATATAGGTATAGAAATACATGGAGTGATCATATACTGGGTACATGATCATCTATTGGGCTTTTTACCTTATCACAAAAAAAAAAAAAAAACAGTCCACTGAATACAAAATTCACAGGAATTGAGATAATTTTTTCCAAACTTTAGAGCACTTGTTGGAGTACAAATTACACACTTTTTTTATGATTGATTATACAAAATTCTAACTTTAAAAGATCAAAATATCGGAGCGATCCGAGACACGTCTGTTCACTGTTGATGCTCAGTGGCGCCCCCAAACAAATCATCTTTCATAAATTACTTGCATAATTATATTACATTATAATAACGTTTATTGTAAAATACCAAATTACAACCTCATAATTATCTTTTTTATACTTTTAAATACCAAAAAAGGTTAATTTATTTAGTGAATTGAATTACTATCATGTATGCCAGCTATAGGATCCTAAAGAGTGTCAAACGAAAATTACGTTATTTTTGCTTTTCATTTTATACAAATATTTGTTAACAGATAATAAATCGCGTTACTAGAACCATACGGGCGTGTATCTCCAAAATATATTTGTACTTAATAAATTACTTATTAATCGTGTTAGTAAATATTTGTTAACCCTTAACAAATATTTATTGACATTTAATGAATCGTATTTAATGAATAATTTATGAACTGTGAATAAATATTTATTAAATCCTATGATATTAAAAAATCATTTATTAATATTTAATAACGCTTATTAAATATAAAGAAATCTTTCTATCATTGTATAGTCACAAAAAATCGCTGTGTATACCTGACTTTTGTTATGCATGTAGGAGCAATTGTTTAAAAAAAGGAATGTTTCATTGTTAACGTCCCCGCAACACCCCTTATGGGAAGAATTTCGTAAAATCCGTTCTTATCTGATCTCTACTCGGCAAAAGGAATATTCCTACCAAATTTCAAGTCTGAGCGCTCTTCTGTCAAAATGTTTATATTATGGACAATTATTCAATTAATCAATATTTTTACAAATTTAATTCATTAATGTTTAACCGTTGCCAAAGTAGTTACTATAGCAACGAGAAGCGACAACAATGAAAACGTCACATCAACTTTTTAATAGAGGATTATTATGATTATTATTTTTGTTTTTATTATTCGAGTGCAAAGTTTTAAAACTCCAAATTTAATATCAAATATAATAATGAATATTTGTTTATGGACTCTAACCAGATCACGGGATGATACGTACATCTCTGACGGACTCGGTGGCTATAAAAAGTATGAAGAGTTTCCTACTAGCAATAGAACTGGAATGAAGAAAAATCTGTACGGACAAACTTCTGCTTTGGGGCGCAATTCGACATCACAGAAAGATTTGCTTAATTTTAAAATCGACAATTTTGTTGATTTAACGTTGACAGTATTTATTTAAATGAATCAAAATTTTATAAATATATTTAGTTACTTGTAAAGAAAAAGAAAAAAAACTGACTGATTACTAATTTACAACTAAACACAATTAAGCTTTTTATTTTAGTCATTTGAGATTTATTTTTTCAAAGTTTTAAATCACTAAAGTGAATTTTTGATAATTTCAAATGATTTGAGAATAAAATTTTTTTTAGTAGATTTCATGAAAACCAATATGAAATTTAGAAAGCAAATCAATTTTTCTAAGTTTTTAATTCAACGACGCTCTAATAATTGTTATATTTATTTTTTGAGTTTTAATAGTAAGGTTGTAAATAATTGTATAATAAATTAATAGCAAGATTAATATAGATTATCTACAAGTATCTTTATTAACCACAACAGATGATTTTCAGAAAAAGCACACTTGTTTAAAGGATTCATGTTCGATCCAACGGGACAGTTGAAATCTTTTGAAAACTCTATGCTGTTTGAAAGCGGCCCAATCACTCGTTTATCATCAGGAGCATGAGAGTTCTTGTCGGCTAAAATTCGATAATATCGATGTTTGATTGACAAAATTTATTAGCGAATGATATCCAGAATAATTGATTGGTGTGTACGACAGTCCGGGTAAATTTGGCTCATGACCGTTTTGAGCGACCCAATCTTGGTAGGCCAAGTAAGACATTTTTATTCCAATATTATTGGCAATATTTTCAACTAAGTAATTTGTAGCGTTGAGCTGCAAAATAAATGAATTATAACATGAAGCATCACTATAAAAATGCATCGAATTTTTGTAAAGTTAAAGTATCTTGTTGACTGATTGTATATCATAGCTTAATTTTATTTACGGTAAAATAGTTTTGATATCGATTGATCATACAAGTCTCCTGCTTTTGATATTCATCATTCAATGAATTACTCCATTTACATTTTAACCCAGTCTTTTCCAAAAATCTAGTTCCGCTATCTACGGCATGACTTAATTCATGACCGATGATTTCACCGATTACTCCATAATTCAAGTAATTGAAAAGTCAACATCAAAAAAGTTATTCCTGAGTAATTCAACTGAAACATCTAAAAATAATATTTATTTTTCATTTAACAAAAGTGAATGCTTTCTCTAATATCTTAAATTTGTTTATTAAATTTCTTCAGAGGAAAAAAAAATTAAAACAATTAACAAATATTTAAGAAATTTTCGAATTTATAACAATAAAATTATTATGAAAAAAATTATGATAAAAAAATATTTTTTTACCATAATTGATTTTTTATAGAAATTTCAAAAATTTTCAGATATTTTTCTAGACTACTTAAGAAATGATAAATTTTCTGAAGTTTTATTGAACAATAATGCATCAGATTATAACATTATTTTAAATACATACCTATGAAATTATTGAGTTTATTATATCTAGCGTTGTTGAAGTCATCATACATGAATGTAAATAAATCAATACCAAGTTTAACAGAACTTACTCGTTTGAATGATCGAACGTTCATTAACTTCTTATCAAACAAATTCACATTGAGATAATTTTTAAAAAAATTATCCCGAGTAATCTCAAGACCCTCGAAGTAATTTTTTAATTCATCATTATTCAGTAATTCATCTGGATAACCAATAACCGTTTTAATAGAGGCTACTCTATTAATGGTTTCAATTTTAGAGTTGTTATCGAGCCATTGTGAAGAATTTATAATTTCAATCAATTTATTCTTTACATTAGAATAAATCGCATAAACCTCACTTTTAGTACGCTCATCAACTGGATACTCTCGAATATAATAAGCCCGCAGAAGAATAATCAAATCACGTTTAACAAGTTCCATGCAATCAAATTGGCGAATTTCAATCTGATCACAATATATAATTTTTCCATAAGGTTGACTATAGTCCCAAAGCGTTTTAGAATTTATGTACGGAATCGCAAACTGGATCAAATTCAAAATCAAGTAATTGGCTTGAACCCTTTTAGGCGTTTTATTTAACAATTTCTCAAAGTGAGTGATAAAATTTGGAAATTCTATATGAACATTTGTTTCATTTGTAAAATAATAGTACGGCTTTGTGTCAGAACTTAAAGATTTTATCCAGTCTATACTGGGCCATTTCTCTATCATTTCTTTCACTGACATCTCCAGAAGCTTATTATTATCTATAAAATGGCTTTTGTTCTGATAATATTTATAAATATCATGCCCGAACTCTAATGATAAGTTAAGCTCTTTGGTTTGGTTTTTATCAGCCCCCAGGAATATTGCGACATCAGACACGAATTTAAAGTAAGCATCTGATACTTTGTCGTCAGATAGATCAATTTTTGAAGAATCTGTTACATGTGGATATACCTGTTAGCAAACAAAATGAATAGTACAATAAATAAATTGAATAATTCTTGAAAAGAACTTGCCAATTGTTTATAGTTATTTTATAACAAAATAGATAAATATTACTTACTGTGAATTTTACAACTCCATCGATCCAATCTATACCTAACTTATAAAAATCATTATTGGTGAGACCAATACTTGTCGCTTTTTCGATATACTTTTCCCAATAGAAATCAGTTTCATTCCACTTATTCCCTTCAAGGACTGGCCATCCGCCTAATTTTGATATTATTTCATTTAAGAACTCTGTATCATCTTCATAGATGTATCCTTCAACCAAGAAAGCAATTTCATTATATCATTACTAAAAAAACATTTTAAAATGTCAATGAATAATCATTAATTTAATACTTACTATGGTAATTGTTAATATTTTCGCAAGAGTAATAAAAATCACTTATAAATTTAAAAGGTTTAAATTTAAACGATCGACGGGAATCAGTTATCAATCTTTCCATCCTCGAAATCATGTCATCATCTGCTTTATCAGTATATCTATTACGTTTAGACGAAGAATTCAGATCATCAAAATTACCACAAGCGAATTCGTAAAAATTGTCACAAGGATCGACGCTCAGGTTCATATTTTGCAGCATGTACAATCCTAGGCAGAATATTCGATTTAATACTATCCCATATGTTCAAAAAATTTAATGGTAAATATTCAAAGAAACACTTACCATATCCTTCATTTTTTATTAAAGAATTATGATTTCTAGTTGGATCATTTGTTTTATTATTTGAACTCTCAGCAGTCGCTACTGTGAAAAAAATCACGGCAAGCAAAGTCAACCCCCTATAAATAATTTTATTTATTAGATTTTGTAAAAAATTTATTTGGTTTCAAATATAATTATTTTATAAAATACGAGCCGTATCGACCGCTTCTGCTGGATTATTTTTAATAGAACAGTTATTTGATAATATTTCAATTTTTTAAGATGTTTTAAAAATTTCTAGAACAATCTGACATATTTTCGATCGATAAGTATAGTTGGACATACATTTTGTAGCTTTCTAATTTATTCGGAATTATTCTAGGGCATTCTAGAATTTTTCAAATCACTCTCATTCAATCAGAATCTAAACGTAGATTTTAGAACTCTCCCGATCATTCTAGAATTTTCTAGAACATTCTCATTCGATCAGAATTTAAACGTAGATTTTAGATCCCACCACTTCTTTTTCAGAAATTTCTGGATCATTCGAGAGTATTCTATAACAATCTCATTCGATCAATAATGGAAAATTTATTGTTGCTGCAACAGGAGGCAGTCATGCTGCAGTTGAACAAGAAAACATCCTGTTGCAGCAATGGAATTTTCCCTGCAGCTGCAACAGGAGACAGTCATGTTGCAACAACAGGAGCAACTCTGTTGTAGTAACAGGATTAGCTACTGTTGTTGCGACTTTGATAGTGATCATAGTTAGTCAATTCATGTCAAATCGACCAATAGTTGAATCGACCTCTATCGATTTGGATAAATTTTGGTCAAAAGTTTTCTTTTATCAAAAAACGAACTTCTGTTAAAGGAAAAAAATAAAAAAATTTTTTTCAAAAGATATGCAAATTCAAAATTGCGCGATTTTTCCAGTTTTTCAATTTTGTTTTTATTATATCTCGAACGCTATTATAGATACAGGGATGGCCTTTCGTTTTTTTGAAAGGGGACACTTGGGGCTATTAAAAAGTGTTTGAAAAAATACCAAATTTGTTAAAGTGAATTTTTGAAAATCGTCAAAAAATGACGATCTATATTAAAATTAGGTTCAATTTTTTTGTATAATACCTTGCTCTGATCTTAAAAGATCCTGAAATTTTTAGATCCGCGTTTTTTTTTAAATATGAATTTTTCAATTTAAAAAAAAAATTTTTTTTTCTTTTTCGCAACTTCTAAATAATGTAAAGTTATGCAGATACATAGTATTATAATTTTGAGCATTAAAAAGTTAAATGCACGACGTGGAAATATTAGATAACCTTGAACGCATGACATATTTTTGTCCGTTTTTTTACTTTAATAACAGCTTTAACGTCAAAAAACTCAAACAGATGTTAATTTACAATAACAATCAGAAATACTGTGGTGAGAATATCACTTTTTTTCGTTCTTTTGAGTACTTGTTTACTTACAAATTTCTGCATATTAATGTTTTCTCAATCTCAAATTTCAAATCATTTCCATGTTAATAAGACGACAGTAATGTTTGACAACTTTAAGTAAAGTAAAACAAAAATCACGGTTCTCAAAATTTCAATGTTCTTTTAAGATTAGTACAAAATATTATACAAAAAAAAAATTGAGCTAAAATTTTAATATAGATCAACATTTTGGACGATTTTCAAAAATTCAAAATTTAACAAATTTGCAGATTTTTCAAAATATTTTTTATTCAATAGCCCCAAGTATCCTCTTTTCAAACAAACAAAAGGCCATTCCTGTATCTATATTAGCATTCGAGATATAACAAAACAAAATTGAAAACTGGAAAAATCGCGCAATTTTGAATTTGCATATCTTTGGAAAAAAATTATTTTTTTCCTTTGACAGAAGTTCGTTGTATGATAAAAAGAAAACTTCTGACCAAAATTCTATCCAAATCGAAAGGGATCGATTCCAACTATTTGTCGATTTGACAAGAATTGACCCAACTATATTTTTATATTATCAAGTCGCAACAACAGTAGTAGTCCTGATGCTGGTTAACAGGATTTTCTCCTGCCGTTGTGCAACCTGGCTGCCTCCCGTTGCCGCAACAGGATGCTTTCCTGTTGCTACAACATGACTGCCTCCTGTTACAGCAACAATAATTCTTTTTTCCGTGCAGAATCCAAACGTAGATTTTATAACTTCCCAGATCATCTAGAAATTTCTATAACATTCTAGACATTTCTGAATCATTCGAAAATTTTCTAGAACATTCTCATTCGACTCAGAACTCTAAACGTAGATTTTAGATTTTACTTCAGATCTTTCTAAAAATTCTCTAGATAATTTTAGAATTTTCTCGAACATTTTCGACGGATTCGAACATTGGTATACGGGTCAAGATTCTCTGTAAGGATCGTCCTAAATCTGTACAAAATTAACTGACCAAATTATTTTTTGATTTTATTAAAAAAAAAATTAACAAGGGCTAACAAAACTATCAGCTTAATTATACAAAATAAACAGCCGAATTAATTTTTTACTTTTGCGATATTTGTGTATCTTTTACCACATATAACATGACAGGGGACTGATTGCCAGGGGACTGATTTTTTTTTATCAAATTGAGAAAAATCAAGCAAGCTATTTCAATGCATTCAACTTCGCAAGTCCTCAATTAATGTTTACATTAATTAGAATAATATTAAGAGTTATGGATTTAATTTTATAAATAAATTATAAATAAAAATAGTCGCCAGGGGACTGAGTTTTGAAGTGGCCCAGACACATATTTCCAGCACAAACGGTGCTTTGACACTAAATAAAAATGATGATAAAGCGCCAACAGCCTTATGGTTATTAACTCAAGGCTAAGTTAGATTCTTATAAACCTTACAAAAGGTAAAATAACACGCTGGATTTTTTTTTTTGGCTTTGAACTTCTGGCAGGGAACTGATCTTAAAATGTTGGGACAAACTTTGGTTTAATGAATTTAATGAAACAAATTAATTTTCGGTACTTTTATTGAAAAGATTGTTAGTTAACTAATTAAGATTATAAACATTATGGACCACATTATATATTATTGACGAATAAATTTTGAAATTAAATCTTAAAGTTTTAATTTTGGGGAATGGGACAGCCCAGGGGACTGACATTTCAGTGGTTTACGACCCTATAGCAAAAACCAAAATTTATTTCATTTTTGTTTTCAATGCTCCAAATAGAAATGTTTTTTACTTTCGTAATAAATTTTGTTTAGTAACAAAATAACATTTTTTCTTATAAAAAATGCCTGGGACAGCAAAAAACATCCTTACAGAGAATCACCCATACATATTATAGCTTTCTAGATCATTCCAGAAATTTTTAGAACAATCTAGACCATTTTAGACCAATGATAGTCTCACATTTTTAATTTAAAATCTTTCAACCCCTGGTATCTTTTAAGTATACTCTTATAATTATCAACTTGCAACCATCATACTGCACGATGGGGAACCTTTGTACCTATTGCCACATACAAACATTCTTTTCGTCTGCGATGCGTAGTTTTTGCTGCAAAGTGAAATATCGGGGTACACACCTCCAATTTTATATATATACTAGCTGTTACTTCGTCAGTCTGCTGAGCGCTTTATAGAATTGCAATTTTAGATCTAGACTTGAAATTTAATTAGAGTATTGTTTTGACTTTGTACAGATTCCAAATTCTGTCGAATTGAAATGCACCTTTTATCCATGTATTTGCCCCAGCTAATATTCATTGTAACTTTCAATGTGCAATCATTATAACATTCCCGTGTCTTTTCTTACAAAAATGAATAATAATTGATATGAAAAAAAATTTGTAATGAGCATTGTGCCTCAGTTAAAGAAATTGCAGGTCTCACAAGTGAAGTAATCTTCCTAGTATATAAACATAATCAATAGAATTAAAAAATTTATTTTAAACAAATGACAATCGAATAGAATAAATTTAGTTACCATAAAAATTCATTATTTCTAAGTCAAAAAAATTTATGTTCCAGATAAGCAATCACCAATATATCATATACTGAAATTTTTCTCCGAAACACGCTGCATCTCTTTATATTAGTATTAATCTGATCGGTTCAGTAGTTTCGCAGTTTAGTAGCTGCAGTTAAACAACATTTTTATGAATTTTTTCTAGACGTTTTAATTGTCATCACAGATGACAGCCTACTTTCAACAGCATGAGCTCAACAATCAATACAGCACATCACTGTTCTGTGAGATGGTTTCTGAATCCATTCCTGGTGCAGCAGTGGTGATCTTCATGTGTTTCAGCAGCCACAGCCTGAAATGTGTCATGGTGAATTCTCCTTATACAGAATAGAGCCGCAGGTATTGGACGAAGGAATAAGATTCAAAAAAATTATTAATATTTTTTTAACAATTTGGAAAATTGTTTTTCAACAAAACGAAAAATTTTTTACAAATAGACGCCATTTTGTCAAAAATCAAAATTTTTATTATTCCTTCGTCCAATACCTGCATTAATCTATCCTGTAAAAGAATTCACCATATTTTTTGATTTCAGATAATCCAAACCACCGAAATGGAGATCACCGCCAAGCGCCTTTTTAGAGGTCGTGTTCAGAACATCTTCTACAGGAGCGGTGCACATTTATATTTTTACATGATTGACGCGCTATTGTATTCTTTGAAAGTAGGCCTCTATTTAAATGACCATCACTTGTAATTGATAATTAAAAACTGTGTCTAGAAAAAATTCATAAAAAAATGTTGTTTTTTTAGCTTTGCAACTGCGTATAACCCCTTAACCGGACAAAAAAACCGGCGCTCCATTTATTAGTATAGATAAAGATATACTTACATTTTTTAAGTTAAAAAGTGAGCATGGAATTGAAATTCAATAACCCCTGCTTATTGAAGTGTTGCAGTAATAATTACTAGGGTGATTGGAGCAATCGTTATTGAAATTATATTTTTAGATCATAAATTTTTAATATTTTTTAGACACGAAAAGAATATTTATCTGCAATCCGTAATCATAAGAAGTGAATCATAGTAGATTAAAATTAATGCATTTTAAAATCACATTCATGACAATGTAGATTAATTTTTATTGAATACATTTATTTAAATTTATGAATTGGAAAAGTAATTTTTTTAGGAATGTCTTGTATTTATTTTCTTATTCTTTTAAAAAATTAGAAATTCCTTCAACGATTGACACTTCATTTTTATTCATAATCTGTATTTTTTTTGTTTTTAATTATAAGATTTCTTTTAAAATCCTAAAAATTTTTCAGAGTGGCATTATGAAAATACGCTAAAATAAAAAAAAATTTTTATGTTCAAGCTATCAGTCAGTTATAGAGTATTAGATAACTCAGGGGGAATTTATTAACTTTGTTTATAACTTCCATGCTCACGAAAAGTTG
>NW_025402687.1:0-2059 GCF_020080835.1 Cotesia glomerata
ACAAGGAAACTCTCTCCGGTGTCCCCCTCCGATTTTGATGAAACTGAGATATGTTATTCTCCGTCGAAATCTAAGAGACACGTATTTTTTTATCTGCGGAAAAACATTTCTAGGGGTGAAACTACCCCTCAAAGTTTAGCCTCCAAAGGGGTGTTTTTCAAGTTTCGCATACTTGCAGTTTAAATAATCGAATGGGACCAAATGCATAATTTTTCAGGGTGGAAGAATCATGAAAAATGCTTTTGGTTTTATAATAAAACAACATGGATAGAACAAAAAGTTATGAGGGATTTGAAAATCACAAAACTTTTATAAAAAAAAACTTATTCGATGGATTTCAATGAAACCAACTGGCAATCAGGAAGAGGAAAAAAGTAGAGAATACGTCTTTCGGGGTTTTTCCGAAAAATTAAGTTTAGGGGTGAACATCCCTTAAGCATATCTACATTGACCCATCAAAAGAAAATATCGTTTTTTTATATATTAATTTCTGATATGAATTCATCAATAATAATTTGTTCGTACATTTCTAGCATTTAAGAAAAGAAATAATAATAATATTATATCTTAATATTTTACTTCACTTCTGTTTACTTATCATCCCAAACTTTATTTTGTGTATCGGGGAACATCAAATATTATAAATGTCATGTAATGTGAATCTGTTTTGGAAAAAAAGAAAAGAAAAAATGCTACAATATATGCTTTTTACTTATAATCAAATGAAATTTAAAAATAATTTACAAAATGATTTTTACAAAAAATATTTTAATATTTCTGATGTTTATGAAATTTAATACTTGAAATTCATCATTTTGTCATATGCAAGATCTATTCAATATATGTTTTGCAATCGTGATGTTCCTATGAAAAAAAATGTTGAGAAAACACAACGACTTTTTGCACCATGAACAGCGGATAATTGCTTATATTTTGAGGCAACTGCAGGAACCTCACAATGAGAATTGCATGATCCAAGAAATGCAAAATCCACCGGTGATTTTCGAACTCATCTGGTTTTACTTCTGTGGTAGCCACTTCTTGTACCACGAGTACTTGAATAAATTTATGCGTACCGAGGAGATGACAATTGGATATGTAAGTAAAGTGATTAGCAATTTTATAATGTTATTTCGTAACAAATGCAAGTTTATGTCCAAATTCATCAAAACTGGTAACGATCCAAAAATATCGAACAAAAGAATTTTTCCATACTCGGAAATCCAAAAACATCAAGCGGTTGAATTTTCCCAGTTGTACCTTTTGGTAAGATCATTACTTCAGTATCTTTTCGGTTTGTTGGTTTAACGCTTTTGTACAACTTTGGAGAACAATGCCCAGTCCATGAGTCAATTAGTAATAAAGATTTTGGGCCCACATTTGGAAAAAACACCCTCTCCAACCAAATTTTGAAATGATCTGAAAATTAAAAAATATAAACTATTTGTATCAACAATAACTTATGCGCAAACCAGAAAAAAAAATAAAGAATAATTCGTACCTGATGTAAGTTTTCCTGATTTTGATGCTTCTACACAGTAAAAAATATTGTGTATTTGTGTCGAAAACGGTTTGTGTTAAAAATTGTAGTGTGTTAAAATAACACAAAGTTTGTGTTACTTTATTTTGTAACATAAAAAATGTGTTATACACTCTTTATTAACACATTTTGTATGTTACTGTGGAATTAACGCAAAGTTTGTGTCAAAATCTCCATCAATATAACATTAACTTTGTGTTAACAGCGCGTCGGTTCTTTACTTTACGCAGCAACCGTTCTTTCACAAAAGTGAGCGTCATCATCGTGGCATCTATTTTGTTGGTGTTTTGAGTGTTAATAATAAAGTTATTTATTCTAAAAATTAAAGATAAAGTGAGTTTATAATACGAACAAAAAAATTGATGTAATCAACGGTGAGTGATTATTTATTTATTATTGAAATTTCTGAATACTGTAGATTAGACTGGGCCAAAAAAACTGACTATTTTTTTTTTCTATCGATACTGTGAAAATATCATTCATGATGATAAAAAAAAATTATTGTGCAAGTTTGAGTCC
>NW_025402688.1:0-2057 GCF_020080835.1 Cotesia glomerata
AACGCAATGAATCTAAAAAATAATCTGTTATTTCTTGAATATAACCATTAGAATTCGTGCAAGCCATGTTTATACAGTGATTTTTGTGCAAAACTTACTTAAAATAACAATAATGTTCCTTGAAAATAAAGTCGATTTTTGAGTACTTTAAGGAAGTACCCTGACTCGGAATATCGTTGATTTTCACGTCCAAACTCAATGAATCTAAAATAATCAGTACTTTCTCGAAAGTTACTATCAGAATTCATGCAAGCCATGTTTATACAGTGATTTCTGTGAAAAAATAAGCCAAAATAATGTTCTTTAAAAAAAAGTCGATTTGAATACCTTAAGGAACTACTCTCACTCGGAAAATCGTCGATTTTCGGTCCAGAATGAATCCAAAATAATCGGTATTTCTCGAATATAACCATCAGAATTCGTGCCAATCCATGTTTATACAGCGATTTCTTGTGAAAAATCACTTAAAATAATGTTCTTAAAAAATAAAGTCCGATTTGAATACTTTAAGGTAGTACCCTGACTCCGGAATATCGTTGATTTTCGGTCCAATCGCAATAAATCCCAAAATTATCTATAATTCTTTTGTATATAACCATCAGAATTTGTGCAAGCCATGTTTATACAGTGATTTCTGTGAAAAAAATTTAGTCATAATGAAGCCAATGTTCCTATAAAAAAAAAAGTCGATTTGAATATTTTAAGGAAATACCTGTGTATTGCTTGGAAAAATCGTCGATTTTTGGTCCGAATCGCATAATGAATTTAAAAAATAATCAGTAATTTCTGGAATATTACCATTAGAATTCGTGCAAGCCATGTTTATACAGTGATATCTGTGAAAAAATTACTCAAAAATAATGCTTTTTAATATATAAAAGCTCTGATTTGAATACTTAAAGGAAGTACCCTCATTTGCAAAATCGTCGATTTTTCGGTCCAGTCATACGATGAATCCAAAAATCAGTAATTTCTTGAATATTAAGAATTCGTGCAAGCTGCATCACTATACAGTGATTTCTGTGAAAAAAAATTACGTTTAAAATAATGTTCTTTAAAAAATATAGTCGATTTGAATACTTTACGATACTTTTTCCCTCACTCGGAAAAACGCAATAAATCCAAAGTTATCTGCTGTAATTCTTCGATTATAACTCATCAGACCATTGGTGCGAGCTATGTTTATACAGTGATTTCTAAGAAATAAATACTTAAAATAATGCCCTCTAAGAACAAAGTCCGATTTAAATACTTTCAGAAAGCATTTGCTCGAATCCACGCTCTCCGGTATTTTCCTGTTTACTGGCCGATGGCTTCCAAATAGGAATTCTGTTTTACTGACTGATGGTAAGAACAGGTATAACCAATCAGAATTCGTAAAAGCGAGCTAAAGTTTTATAAGCAGTGATTTTCTATGAAATAAATATACTTAAAATAATGTCCTCTAAAAATAAAGCTCTGATTTGAATACTTCTTAAAGTGAAGTACTTTCCTTATTTCGGAAAAATCGTCGATTTTCGGTCCAAAATGGCAATGAATCCGAAATAATCAGTAATTTCTCGATTCGTAACTAATAGAATTAAAAGCGTGCAAGCCATGTTTATACAGTGATATCTGTGAAAGAATTACTCAAAATAATGTTCTTCAATATACTTAAAGTCAATCACTTGAATACTTTCAGGAAGCGCCCTCACTCGGAAAATCGTCGATTTTTGGTCCAAACGCAATGAATCCAAAAAAATCAGTAATTTCTCGAATATTACCATCAGAATTCGTGCAAGCCATGACTATACAGTGATTTTTGTGAAAAAATTACTCAAAATAATGTTCTTTAAAAAATAAAGTCGATTTGAATAGTTTGAGGAAGTACCCTCACATGGAAAATCGTCGATTTTTCGGTCCCAAATGCAATGAATCCAAAAACTCAGTAATTTCTCTAATGTAACCATTAGAATTCGTGAAGGTATGTTTATGGAGTGTTTTTTGTGAAAAATGGACGAAAAATGATGTTCTTCCAAAAATAAGGTCTATTTAAATACTTTAAGGAAGTACTCTTC
>NW_025402689.1:0-2056 GCF_020080835.1 Cotesia glomerata
TTTTTCTCTTGAATACTGATAACCCATTTTATATTATTTAAAAATTATACATATTGAATGAAAAATGATTCAATATTATTTGATCTTCCAACCAGACATTTTAATCAATAAAAATATTACCGAAAATGGCCTTTTCTGTCCTGTTGAAAGTGGTAACTTTATGGCCGCTGCGCTAAACAAAGCTGCCACATTCTGGCTACGTCGAGCAGAAAATAGTATACACTTGGCCAGGTTGTCTTCAGATCACATGTTTGTCAACCTCGGCTCTGCCTCGGCCAACAATTACATGTGATCTGAGACTTTTCGATTTTACTGGCCTAGGCTGTAATATACCATCTATCTTTATATTTAATTTTTGGAGCAAGAGAGAAATTTCTCAAGACAAGAAAAAATTTACATCTATCAAGAACTAAATTTTTGGATCAAGAGGTTGAATTCTTTCAAAACAACAAGATTTTCTTTGACTTAAATAAATTTTTTGGATCAAAATACGGCTTCTTAAAGCAAGATAATTAATTTAGTTGAAATAAGTGAAATTTCTTGTGTCAAAAAAAATTTTTTTTCGCTCAAGAAAATACCGTGGAAGAAAAAAATTTTCCTGGCTCTGCGGAACTTTTTTCTTGTGTACATAGGGACATAGTACATAATATCGATCTGCAGATAGTCGAGTACAGACTATCTACCAGCAGTTAAATGTCCTTTTAATGCTTGTTCATTATCAGTGATTGCATGTCGTTAATACTTACAGCGTTGACCTCACCCTCATCGTACCAGACGTTGATGTAATTGTGCAATAAAGCGTCATCGACCGAGATGGGCGACGTTCAGAGTCGATGACTCAGCATGCGCGGAGAGAGCAGGTCCTGATTTGACTCGCTGCAAACAAATGATGCAGGAAATTTCGTTGAGAGAGTAAGTAGAGTAAGAGTTTTAGGAAGGAGCTGGAATGGAAAGTTGGCTTCAAACCACTCGATATATGCTCCTAGTTTCAGTGCTTTTATATGAGCGGAGAGGAACCAGAGGAACACGTCTCCAAGGCGAGGCTTATTATAATGAATGTAAATAGAAAGAGAGAGAGAGAGAGGGAAGAGATAACATATAGTAGCGGTTGATTCCCAACTTCAACTTTACCCTTCAGTCTATTGTGCTCCGAGGAGTCCGTGGGAAACAGAATATCGAGGAGCCAACCTCTCGAAAGGATACCCTGGGTATCGAGGCCTGTTCTCTACGTAATTCCTCACCGTTGGCTGCAGTCGTTGCATGAATTCTTGAGCCGGCGTCCCGAGTTGCTCTGGAAGTATTGTTAGAGATGAGATGTTTATTTAGAAAGTTGTACATATTTTTTAATTTTATTTTTTAAATTAGGGAGATACTTGAAAATTTTTTGACGTTTCTTGAAAAATATACTAGTTTTAGAAAATTTATTTACTTATAGTTTTTTAGATTTTTAAAGATAGAATTTTTGATAAAGTATTTTATGTGAAAATTTATATGGTAAAAAAGTTTGGAAAATCTAAAATTGCACGCCTCATAATCTCATTTTGTGGCAAAATTGATTAAAATAAAATATAAAAAAGCAGAAAAACTCTGCTATGGTTTAATGGCGCCATAATTCTAAGGCGAGGAAAAAAAATACTGGCAATAAGATGTATATGAATAGATATACAAAAAATACCTCACATATTAGTTTTTTATAAATAATAATTTAACGACAGTGAATTGAATGCTCATTTAATTTTTTTGAAAAATAAACTAGTTGTAGAAAAATTTTTTTTAATAAATTGCATTGTTAATTTTCGAGAACTTTTAAAAATGGAATTTTTTTTAAATACATTTTTTTTATTGTGATAATTTATTTGTTAAAAAAATTATAAGATTTCTCTAAATTTCAGTTATATATATTTATGATACTGATATTAGACACTTAATTTTTTTGAAAAATAAACTAGTTACAGAAAATTAAAAATAAAATTGCATTTATAATTTTTTAGAACTTTTAAAGACAGAATTTTTTTAAAATACATTTTTTTTTCTGTGATAATTTATTTGTTAAAAA
>NW_025402690.1:0-2055 GCF_020080835.1 Cotesia glomerata
ATATATATATATATATATATATATATATATATATATATAGTATATATATATATATATATATATATATATATATTTCCTCTGTGCGTGTGTTTGTCACTGAACTTTTCCTAAATGGCTGGACCAATTTTAATGAAACTTTTCGTGTGTCTTTAGGTGGATTCGAAAATGGTTTAGATTCACAATTCAGTCCACGGAGAAATATTTATTTAATTAATTTTTTATTTATAAATTGTTCTTGATCTTGGAATGTTTTACATTGGATCTGACAGTATCGAATATTTATTCAAGAAAAAAAATTATTATCGAAATTCAAGAAAATTTTGTGTAATTGTGTTAAAATTAATCAGGTGCTAATTGAAATATTTTAATAATAACGTTTTAATAATAATTATTATCAAAACGGTCCAAAATGTAACAGCTCATTCAAATAAGCTCAAAATTTTTTAATTTAAGACGTGTGTACAGGAAAACGTCTGTCTGGTCCGCTAGTAATAATATAGTAATATATTATTATATTATTAATAATAATACAATAATAATATAATAATGTTTCGTAAGATAGAAAAGTTTTTATTAACCAAGTTTAAAAAAAAATAAAATAAAGTTAACAGATGTCTACAAAATTTAATATTTATTACTAGTTCGTTTTTTCTATTTTTCTTTAAGGGGGTATTCTAGTCTAGAATTTTGAAAAAAATGAAAAAATTTTTTTTTTATAATTCGATAGTTTAAATATTCAAAAATATCTCCCTGAAAGGATTTTTCAAAATTCAAATTATTTTCAAAGTTACAGCCGTTTTAGTGTCGGTGCTGGTAAATTGACTGATAAAGTAATCACTCAGTTGTCTGCATACTACGGATTAGTTATCCGTCGTCATCCTGAATCCGTTGAAGATATGAAACGAGAAATATGGGCCACGTACTTGCATAAAATTTCAACTGATAAGAAGCCTCAGCACATGAATTGCCCTCCTGGACCAGACAGCTGGTGCAAGTGGCAGAAAGCAGCAGATGAAGGAACTGAGGATGACTTTCACCATGAAAATCCACCTCTGACTGATAAGGTTTTAAAAATTATGAAACCTTTTTACGAATACTTATCAGATAATTCTTTATTAGAACGTTGCTTGGGCAGCGAAACTCAAAATAACAACGAGTCACTTAACTCTTTAATATGGACATTTGCACCCAAACATATCCATTCCGGGTCCCAGACAATTGAGATTGCTTATTGTTTAGCAATTTGCATTTTCAATGAAGGCTTTTATCCTATTTTACAAATAATGAGTCTAATGTGAATAAAAATAGGTCTGGAATCCCATGGGTTTGCTGTTAGGCGCAACGCAGTAAGGATTGAACGGTCTGAGGTTCGAGCTTCAGATGCTTCAAAAAAGGAAAGAACTGCTCGTTATACAGAGAGAGATGCTGAAAACAGTCAATATGAAGTAAAGGAAGGCCCAATGTATGAAGCTGGGATGGCTGGCTCTCCTAGCTCAAAAATACAATTTATGTGTTATTTTTAGCTCTTCAAGCTTAAAAAGATAGTTTTTCTATGCTTTTGAGCTCTTAGAGCTCAAAAGTCTGGTAAAAGTTTCATAGAATAATATTTTTTTAATTTTTAAACCGCACTAACTTTTGAATGAATCCATCGATTTTCACGCGGTTGGCAACATTTGACGCAATTTTTTTAGTTTTATCAAGAATCTTCAAGTTTGAATTGATAAAACTAGGAAATTTGGAGGAATTCCAAAAAACCACTTTTTTCGGTTTTCTTTCGTTCATGATATCTCTTGAACGAATCGACAAATTTTGACCGGCTTGACGGCGATCAACGTAACTTTTTCATGCTAATAGCTGATTAGTTTTTGAAATTGATCAGTGCATCCGTTTAAAAGTTATTCCAAAAAATGTCGGAGTTATGTTAAAAAAACACTTGTTTCCAAGTATTTTATCGAGGATATCTCTCGGACCAATAAACCGATTTCTACGTTTTTGGCAGCGATCTACGCGGTTTTCAAGTTCTAAAAATTATTTTACATCATCAAAAACGATCCG
>NW_025402691.1:0-2055 GCF_020080835.1 Cotesia glomerata
ATATTTATTTAATACTAAAAAGTGGTCTCTAATAAATGATTTGTTAACTATTAACAAATATTATTTAATACAAAACAATCCTTCTATCAGTGTATAATCGATAGAGGGTAAATTTTCTAACTTCTCGTGATTATTTATCATAAGCTGATCAATATTGCTTGTTTTATTTTTAATCGGCAAAACAAAATGGACGTTATCCATATTTATTATTGTTAATATTTTCGATGATGTTCGAGTTATTGGCTTCGATTTCATAAATAAACTTAATTGTCCCCTTAGTCTATCAACAACAAATATAAATAATATTTAGGGCCAGGACTTCGCAGTTGTATAAAATGAGCTCTCATATGTTTAACTTAAATTTGAACAGAAGAAAACGCCAACTTCCTGGCCCTAGTAATATTGTTTCAAAAGCCTGACTAAATGTTATTATTGAACCTTCAATAGCCCAAATTCCGTCAGCAGCCATCATTCTTATATAATCATCTATATTCGGATCATCTATTGTTATTTCCTTACCATTTTTGTCTTTTTTTCGAACTTCTACTGATTTCGTTTTGCATAAAATTTCGTAAAATTCAGTGTTTATCATGATATGATATATCATCGCAATTTTAATTTCATAAAATCTTTCTTCATCATTGAAAATTAGTTCAGAAATCAAAAGAAACAATTCCCATCAGGTTTAACATTGTCAATTACAAAATTATCTAGAAGAATTTTCGAAAACCTTTCTATAACTACTTTTTTTTTTGGGGTATAACTTTTTTGATAATCATTTTTATCATCGGTTATAAAATAACTTTTGATATTGTTGTAAATTTCTTCAATAATTTTTTCATACTCTTTCATAATTTCACTCATATCTTGAAGAGATTTACTAAAATAAAATTGATCTAGAACCAATTGCGCTGTTATTCCATCAGATCCATTAAAAGTTAAAGAACTTTGTGGAATCTGAGTTTCACAAAAACACTGAGTTTTCATTAATGATTGTTAGTGGTATTGAGGATATTGTAGTGTTTGGTACGTATTTAGTAATCGTATCTTTTTCGTGTGTTTTTCGATCTATACCAATGATGATTATAATAATTTTAATGCATCACTTATAGCAAATATGGAACCTTCATTTCCCCATATGCGTTCACGAGCTACCATTCGTAAAAATCATAAAGTTTAGAGTGGTCTATATCATTACCGTACTCATCTTGAACCGAAAAACTTCCTCGGCTAATTAATGGTTCATAAATATTTTTATTACGATAAACAAAATTTACAATAAAAATTTTAATTTCACTGTATCTTTCTTGATCATGAAATATCAATTCCGCAAAAGTTCGGAATAAACAATTGCCATCAGAAGCTACATCGGTTAAAGTAAATGTAGTGTTTAGGATCTGATTTATATGAGCGCTAGTATTAGATATATTTTCTGTTTTAACTCATATTTAAAGAAATTTTGATCATACGCATAATTTCGATTTATTGGTTCTGTTATATTTTTTTTTACTGTTTCATAAATTTCAGAAATAATTTGATTAATAAAGTCTTTTTCTTGATTAAAAATTAATTTAATTTAATTTAAACATGCACTTTTCACTACTTTAACTAAAATGTTTCCGAAGCAATGATGTTTTTGTTTTTTGTGAGTTAATTGTTTGTACTCTATCACAAATATTTGCTTCAACTCCTTTATTTAATAATTTTTCATGTTTTAATGAAGATCTTTGTTTTTTTTAATTTTTTCGGTCACTTAGATTATTTATTTCATATATTTTTTTCATGTCAATTATTTCGTTGTTGAAATGAATGAAGTTACTGAAATCAATATTTATAGTAGTAGTTAATGATACTTCTTTATAATTTTCTTTTTTTATCAATGCTGTATAATGTTTTAAATCTACATCTAAATAGATATAAATTTCTTCGCGATTTTCAACTGACGGTATTCTGATACTGGAAATTTTACTTTTCGTTATGATATTTATTGGGCGTTGAAGTATCGCTGATATTAATATGATATTTCCGATTTCTGTATGTTGTTCGCCACTTAAT
>NW_025402692.1:0-2054 GCF_020080835.1 Cotesia glomerata
GTTACCCAACAGTTATCTACGACCGCATCATGCTGGCAGTTCCGGCAGGACAAGGAGGATTCTTTTTTTTTGATGCACTAGGTGGAACTGGCAAAACATTCCTTATTTCGCTACTTCTTGCCGAAATACGATCAAAAAATGGCATCGCATTGACCGTTGCATCTTCTGGCATAGCAGCTACTTTATTAGATGGAGGCAGAACACCTCATTCAGCATTTAAGCTGCCGTTGAACATTCAAAATAATCCAGATGCAGTGTGCAACATAAAAAAACAATCGTCTATGGCCACAGTGATGAAACAATGTAAAATTATTATCTGGGATGAATGCACTATGACACACAAACATTCGCTTGAGGCATCCCTCGCAGTTTCGAATTACTATGAAATCACAGTGAATTCACAGTGAAATCGTCTTCACCGTAAATCTACTGTGGGTTCACGGTAATTTCATAGTGAATTCACAGTGATTTTGTGCCATTTCGTCACTATGGTTTAGTGGTGGTATCACTGTAGATTCATGGTAGTCTCACAGAGATAACACCGTGAGTTCACAATAGTTCCACAGTGAATTCATAATAATTTCACTGTGATTTCACCGTCGTTTTACCATGATTTAACCGTGACTTCAGAATGATCTGATAGTTGTAACACCGTTAGTTCATGATAGAGTTTCACTGTAAATTCATAGTAATTTCACTGTGAACTCATTGGGTCCGGGGTAAGAAAATTGTATATGATTAATATATAATTACATCTAATTTAAATATAATTATGTATAATGGTTTTTGTGATTATATATAATCATGTATAATTATATATAACTATATATAATCATGTATAATTATACATAATTATATGTAATGGTTTTTGCGATTTCGAATAATTATATATGATTAATATATAATTATATGTAATAATATGAGATGGTTTTTGCAATTTCGAAAAATTATTTATGATTCTTATATAATTATATGTAACGAAAAAAAAATAGTCATTTATATAACATATGCAGGACTTGTAGTTCACACGAACATATTTTCTCGCGATGTTCTCTTAGGTCAATTGGTAGCAAGTCAGTCTTCCGAGTATGAGGTTCGCGGTTCGATTCCTGCTCCCGACAGATATTTTTTTTTTTCATGGAAATAATTATATACAATTATTTTTACCCCGGTGAATTCACTGTGAATTCACCATAAATTCACTGTGGATTCATTGTGAATTCACCGTAAATTCACTGTGGATTCATTGTGAATTCACCGTAGATTCACTGTGGATTCATTGTAAATTGGAAGTGGTACCACTCTAAACTCACAGCATTACCACTGTGAGATGACCATAAAACTACAGTAACCGAATGGCACAAAATTATGGTGATTTCACCGTAATTTCATCATGGTCGCACTATCTTTTTACTATAATCTCACTAAAATTTCACTGTGATTTTACAGTGATTCCGAAACCGCGAGGGATTGGATAGGACATTAAAGGATATAAAAAACAACGATAAACTATTTGGCGGCACTTTGTTACTCCTTTCAGGTGATTTCAGACAAACACTTCCTGTTATTCCACGTTCAACGTGGGCTGATGAAATTAACGCTTGCTTAAAATCATCGCGACTATGGCGTGATGTTGAAAAAGTACAACTTACAGTGAACATGCGCGTTCAAATGCTTCAGGATCCATCCGCCGAAACATTGTCTAAACAACTGTTAGATATTGGCGATGGGAAAGTTGCTGTACATGAAAATACACTCTATTGCGCTGAGAGATTAATTTTTTTTTTTTCAACTGCCATAATTGATAGTAAAAATATGAATAATTATTTTTGATGATTAAATAGCTATCAAGAATTGTAATTTAAAATATAGATTCGTTACTTTAATAAAGATTAATTTATTAACCTAAATAAAACATACTTTTATTGTTTATAACGCTTTCGATTATAAATATATCCCCGCACACTTACATAAGATAGTTCTTTTCATTGAATTAAAAAAATGTTTTCTTGACATAACATACATGGCAAAACAACGTTTGCCGGGTCAGCTAG